>NC_133663.1:205518237-205818237 GCF_037893015.1 Macrotis lagotis
TCAGATGAGCTGAGGTAAAGGGAAGAGTCAAAAACTATTAGGTTTTG
Source organism: Macrotis lagotis (assembly GCF_037893015.1). Lineage (NCBI taxonomy): Eukaryota > Metazoa > Chordata > Mammalia > Peramelemorphia > Peramelidae > Macrotis > Macrotis lagotis. Next base: position 205,518,285 of record NC_133663.1, read on the forward strand.
ACCCTGAGAAGTTGAGAGTATAGTATTGACGTCAAATGAAACTGGGAAACTGGAAGGAGAAACAGATTTAGGAGGAAGATGACTTCCATCAGTCTCCCAGGCTGTCATCATTCTCATATCCCATATTCAGTCTGTTCCAAGTCCTGTTGTTTTTGCCTTAGTAACATCTCTCATAAATACTCCTTTCTCTTCACTGACACTGTCACCATTGTATACAGGCTTTGATCACTTCATACCTGGACTTATTTTAATAGCCTACTGGTTGGTCCCCTGCCTCATATCTCTCTTCACTACAGTCCATCCTCTAGTCAGCTGTAATATTTATATTCCTAAAAGACATACAACTCCCCAATACCCCTTCTTCAATAAGTCCCACAATGGCTCCTCAAGATTAAATATAATCAAATCTTTGTAGTGTTGCAAGCCTTTCCTAACCTGCCCCTTTTCTGGTCTTCTTATTATAGAGGAATTATTAAACAAAGAAAAATGTTATGCCAAATATTATTTCCTTTTCTGATGGCCTTGCATATCCTGTGTGTGTTTGATTCCCATTCCATTGTTATCTAGATAAATAGCTTCCTTTGCGGATCACCTGGAACCTATACACCAAAAGCTAGAGCCTTTCCTTTGTTTATATATTCTGCCAGTAGTTGTTTGAATGTTGTCTCTCCCATTATATTCAAAGTTCCTTAAAAGCAGAATTTCTCCTTGCTTTATATCCTCAAAGCTTAAAAATCATACTTGGTTGGTGCAGAGTAGGCACTTAATAAGTGCTGATTGACTTGTCTTGACTTTTGAATATAAGTTAGAAATGTCCATAAGGTTTCATTTATTAATTAAAAGAAATTTTAGATGTTTTATAAATTACTCTATGCAAAATTCAAAGCCTAGCAACAGAAGGTTTCATCTACCTACCTAATACAAGTGCAATTCGTTAAAGGAAAATGTAATTTGTATAGATATTTCTTTCCTGAGTATACTTTCTACCCCTCCTAGAAATGTCCTTCCTCTTTTTAAGGATTAATTTTTATGTCAAATACAGTGTTCTGTCCATCACCTCTCTCCTTTCTTTTAAATTACAAAACAAACATTAAAAGAACTTAGAAATTAAAAAAGACAATCATTTCCTGATTGGTTTGAAGAATATCCTAAGAGAAGCTGTTAGATCATTTCCATCTAGTAAGATGCTTAGGATCATAGGATATCTAGCCAGAAGGGGAAAAAGAAAGAGGAGTAGTATTCTAACTCCTTCAATGAATCTAGAGACATGTAGAATATTCTTCAGTTGATACCATTATTATTCTTAAACTAATCCAATCTGATACAACAAGCATTTTTCACTAAGATTGCAAAGATAAAACAAAATGGGACAAAACATTCCTGATTTCCAAAAGCATGCTTTCTAGTGGAGGGTATAAACATATAAGAGGATGAGTAAGTTGCATATTAATTTGAGAAAGAGAGCACTATTATCTTGGAGGATCAATCCATGCCTTCTTAGGAGACAGCACATGATCAGATTCTAAGAGCTGGGATTGAGGAAGGAATAAATGTATTCTTGGCATGATACAGAACTTGTACTCAGGTACAGAAACAAAAGAAACAAAAAAGGAGTCAGCAAGTTCAACAATGTTTTTCTGGAACACAAAGTACACAAAGGGGAATAACACAAAGGGGAAACTGAGATCCAAGGAAACTTAAGTAAATGACTTTAAACCACCCAAATTGAGTCAAGGATTCAAACCTATGTCTTCTCAATTCAAATCCAGGATCTTTACTACTGTACCACCTTGCATTTCATTCCACTTAGACAATTTGCATTAGTAAAACTGGTTCAAAAGTGTTTTTTTAGTTTAAAAGTTAAATGTAAGTTTGTAATTCCCATACCTTAAAGTATATACTATGTCCCATCAATAGTGTCTTGGTTTATTGGCAAATGTTTAACTCTCTAAAATAAAATGAAAAGTTCAACACATTTAAAAGTATAATACACATATTTTTCCATCAATTTCGTAAGTATGGACAATCAACAAAACAATAAGTCTAGTCCATTTTTATAGTGATTGTCAATTTTGGAGTATAAATTGTTCACACTGAAAAATCAACAATTAACTCTCAAGTATAAGTAACAATTGACTCCAGCACATCCCTTTTTCTATCCTGTGTTTACACTTAATTCCACCTCTACTGTGACCCTTTTCTAAACCTTCATCATTGTATTGGGGGGGGCCCTCAATTCCTGAAAGTTATAGATGAAGAAAATAAACTCTACTGAAATCTTCTTGGAAGAGAAGAGTAAGAGGAACTTTGCAGATATCCTCAGTAACAGCATGGGAACCAGAACAGTTAATTTCATATAAAGGTTCATCACTAGAAGATGGATGAGAGATTTTCTAAATTGTCTCCTAAATTGTAGAAGTTTTGACCTAAATACATAACAGGAGGGGAGGGGAGGGGAGGGGAGGGGAGGGGAATTCTTTCAAAAAGATAAAAGGTAAGAGTTCCATAGTTCTTTTGGATTTTTCAATGTTTCCCTTGCATTATCACACTTGTTCCTCAAAAACCTTGGAAATAAGTGCTTTTAATATCCTTGTTTAACAGAATAGAAAACTAAGGCTCAGAGAAATTAAGTAATTTTCCCAGAGTCATGTAGTAAGTTCTGGAGACACAATTTCAACTTAGTTCTTAATTCCACCCCACTCAACATTCTACCCAATCATGTTCTCAAAAGGTATTACATCCGTCTTCTGTTACCACTTTGTACATTTTGCTTTTGTTCTAGAAAGAAAAATAAAAACAGTGCTACTGGAAAAGGCATGACAATCTGCTGCCTTGTTGCCATCCACAGTCTCTGTGATTGCCCAGACAAAAATTCCTTTACTTGACCACCTCTCCCTTATAAATAGTTTCCTTCAACCCATTAGAAGTTATTTAAGGCAAGGACAATTTCATTTTCATAATTATACCCTCAGTACTTGGCACATAATAGATACTGAACAAATTCTTGCTAATTGAAGGTCAATTAGAGAAATTCTTTTTCTATTTTCCTGAAACACACACTCTCTCTCTCTCTCTTTCTCTCTCTCTCTCTCTCTCTCTCTCTCTCTCTCTCTCTCTCTCTCTCTCTTTCACATATATGCACAAATATATATGCATGTATATATAGACAAATTTATTAATATGTGTCATTTATAGATATATTTGTGTTTATCTGTTTAGACACATATTCATACATTCACATAAATATATGTTTCTATTGTGTGATGGAAAATAGATGTATAATAAAAATATAATAATAGTAAAATAACTAAAAATTCAATAATTGATATCACTAAATTCAAGGAAATATTTTTCCTAACCTGCTAAAATTATTAAACATTTTGGTTATTTTTATTTATTCTCACTGGTGATAATCTAATTTAACCAAGAAAAACTTAAAGGTTACTTTGTAAGCATATTCAGCACAAAAGAAGAAAACCAATAAATAAAAACTTTGATATTCTACAGGAACTGTCTCTTAATATCTATAAAAATCATTTTAATGAAAGTTATATCACCATATTCACCAGCCTTGACCATAAAAATATTTAGAAATTAAAATTCTTGGATGAAGATGCTGATTTCATTTGTGAAGAGAAATTGTATTGTGAAAACTCTGTACATCAATGCAGATCATCAGTCCTGGCTATAAATTAACATTTTAGAGGTTAAACTTGAAGAGGTTCAGACTAGATTTGAACCCAAGATTACTGATACTGAAGTCAATTCTTTATACCCTCTGCCACAATACCCCTTTTTTAATCCTTTGTATGTATAAATTTCAGGTTACATAATTTTTATTTTCTAAATAGAAAGTGACATATTATTCTGACTAAAAGATGGACTGCATAGAGAGAGTGGCCTGGACTTTGTACTTGCATACATAATAAGAGAAAAACTTTCTATCTGATGAAAAAATATTACATTATTATTAAAAAAGACAACTGAAGTGATCAATCATCATATCTGGTCAAACTTCAGTTCTCAAACTGCATCCAAAAAAGCTTTTTAATGTCTACAGAGCTTCATTTGCACTTTTAATTAATTGTGCCATGTAAAATTGATGTTCATTTTGTTGGCATCAAGGTTCAACAAAATAATTATTAATGTATTTTTTAAATTCACAAAATGCATCAATATTAAACAGATACAGCATTTAATTTATAGAAGGGGCAAGGTTGACAGCCCTTCAGATAGAAAGTCCTCTATTTGTCCTAAAGAAGAACATGACAAAGCTTAAATCAGAGTAAATACTTAAGTAAAACAACACAAGTTCCTTTCATCTTCTGTGAACTTCCATTCCTCATCATATATCTGTAGGTGTTAGTTTTAGAGAAAATTTTTTTCCTATAACTGTTGAATTTTCCACTTTAATATTTAAATAAATTTTCCATTTTTTTTTATTCTCTCCAATCCTCTTCACCAAAAAAGGTAAAAAGGAAAGAAGGGAAGAAAGAAGGAAATGAGGAAGGAAGGAAGGAAGGAAGGAAGGAAGGAAGGAAGGAAGGAAGGAAGGAAGGAAGGAAGGAAGGAAGGAAGGAAGGAAGGAAGGAAGGAAGGAAAGGAGGGAGGGAGGGAGGGAGGGAGAAGGAAGGAAAGGAGGGAAAGAGGGAAGGAGGGAGGGAGGGAAAGAAAAATGTTTATAACATATATACTTAGTCACCTGAAACAAATTTCTCCATTGTTCTTGTCAAAAATATATGATATTCTTTTTTTAATTGATTTTTTCAAAATCCATATTTTGGTAGTTTTTCAACATTAATACATTTGCAAATTTACAAATTACACATTTTACTACCACCCTCCCTTCTCTCCCTCCCCTTGGTGGCAAACAGTCTGATAAAAGATGTACATTTGTTTTTAACGTATTTACATATTAATCATTTTATGTAAGAGGAATTAGGACTAAGGAAACAGAAAGACAACCCCAGAATAGGAAGAGAAACAATAAGTTTTTTTAAAGGTGAACATAGTATACATTCAGATTCCATGGTTTTGTTTTGTATTTATTTTTTACTCTGGATGTGGATGGCATTGTCTATAACAGGTCTCCCAGGGTTGTCCTTGATCTGTGAACTGCTAAGAGCAACTGCATCCCTCAAAGATGATCAAATCACAATGTTTTTGTTAATGTGTACAATGTTCTCTTGACTCTACTCACTTCACTCAGATAACGTAATTTTTCCCCATGTTTTCCCAAAGTTCAGCCATTCATGTTTTCTTATAGAGTAATAATATTCTATAACATTCATGTACCATAACTTATTCAGCCATTCCTCAATTGATAGGAATTCCCTCAATTTCCAATTCTTTGTCATTTCAAAAAGATCTGCTATAAATATTTTAGAACATGTGAGACTTACCCCATTTTTATGATTTTTTTGGATATAGGCTAGTATTGTTAATGCTAAATCAAAGGGTATGATCAGTTTTATTGCTCTTTGAACATATTTCCATTTTGCTCTCAATGGTGGAATGGTTGAATCAGTTCACAACTCTACTATCAATGCCTTAAAGCCCCAATCCTTCCACAACCTCTCCAACATTGATCATTTTCCCTTTTTGTCATCTTAGTCAATCTAATAACTGTGAAGTGGCACCTCATAGTTCTTTATTTTTCTCTAATCAACAATTTTTTGGAGTATTTTTTCAAATGACTACAAATAGCTTTAATTTCTTCATCTAAAAACTGTCTATTCATATCTTTTGAACATTCAACAATTGAGGAATGACAATTCCCTATATCTTTTTTGAAATAAGACCTTTATCAGAAACACTAGTTGTAAAAATTATTTCCCAACTTACTGTTTTCCTTCTAATCTTGGGTGTATTGGCTGTATTAGTGCAAAACTTTTTTAAATATAGTCAAATTTATCTATTTTGCAATTTTAGTATTCTCTATTTCTCTATTTCTGGTTTGGTCATAATTTCTCATATATATATATACATATATATATATATATGTGTGTGTGTGTGATTCTGCAGCCTAGACCCATCACCGTGCTGTTTAAAACTGGGTAGCTTGCACATTTCTATCAGCCCTCTGGATAATGGCTAGTTACTATATTTATTAGAGTTCCCTAAGTTTTTTTTCAAATCAATCATTTAATTAATAAACATTTTTAAGTGCTTGTTATATACAAGGATAGTTTTCCAGGTTTGGGAGACAGAGAAAATGATTAAAAGAAAGAAATGGGATGTTTTATTTGTGGAACAACACATAGGCTGGCATTACTGCATTGGAGAGTACAGCCAAAATAGAATGTAAGAATAGTAGAAAGGTGTGTATTTTTTTCCTTGTGCTATAGAAATGCAGAAACGTTACTTCAAAAAGACATAAAATGAAGATATGAAGTGATACAAAGTGAAATAAGAAGTATTGAAAAAACAATTTATTTTTCAACTTCAATATTCTAAAATAATTTTAAAGACTTATAAATAGAATAAAATAAGTAGTGAAAGAGGAAAAAATTATAATGCAACAGAATCACTTTAATGACAAATAACTTTGAAAGCTGTAAGAACGATGATCAATGAAATGAATATGTGATTCCAGAGGACCAATGATAAAGTATGTTATTTACTTCCTGACAGATTCAAAGGAGTTTTTTAATGCTATACATAGTATATTTATCTTAATGAATTTCAGTTAAGTGATAATTAATCAAAAATTTTAATTACCATCTACATATTGAGTTCTAGGGATACAAAAAGAGGCAAAAGATACTCCCTGACTTCAAGGACTCACAGTATAATGGAGGAGATAATATCAAACACAAATATAAAAATCAAGTTTTATATGTATTATATATATATATATATACATATATATATATATATGGAGAGAGAAAGAGAGAGAGAGAGAGAGAGAGAGAGAGAGAGAGAGAGAATAAATAGGAAGTTATTAACAGAGGAAGACACTAGAATTAAGAATCAGGAAAGACTTCCAACAATAGAAGCGATTTTAAAGAAGTTGAGTGGGGGAGGGGTTAGTGTCTTGTTTGTGAAATAAGAAGGTCATTACCACTAGATATGAAAGAGTACAGTGGACAGTAAGGTGACTGGAGAGGTAGGAAGGGGCCAGGTTAAGAAGGACTTTGAACATACTGAGTTTATTGTTAAATAGGGGAATGACTTGGTCAAATCAGAATGTTAAATGTAAGATGAATTAGAATAGTGAAACACTGGAAGCAGGAAGACTCACCAGTAAACTATTAAAATAGTCTAGGCCATGAGGGTCTTCACTCAGAGTGGTTACAGTATCAGAGGAGATAAGGTATCTTATTTCAAAGAAATTCATAGGGGAAATCGATAGATCTTGAAAAGACATTGTCAAAATGGGTAAGAAATAGTGAAGAGTCTAGTATGATTCTAAGGTTGTGTTTGTTTTAATCTTTTCATTTCTCTTATCTTATTCTTTTTTTTTTGCAAGGCAATGGGGTTAAGTGGCTTGCCAAGGCCACACAGCTAGGTAATTATTATGTGTCTGAGGCCAGATTTGAACTCAGGTATGCCTGACTCCAGGGCCGGTGCTCTATCCACCAGGCAACCTAGCCACCCCAATCTTTTCATCCAGTGGGTTGGGGAGGTAAGGGAGAGAAAATTTAATTTTTTAAAAGAAAATTAAAGGTTAGCATTATTATTAGAATTATCCTAATGATAATTCCAATTTATTTCATTAGCAACCTACTTTCTATGATATTTTCCCAGGATATCTTTTTCCTTATTTGATTCTCTTGTCTGTAGATTGAGGATTTTACAGTTTTGTTAGAACAAAAGTACTCAACATTGATTGTCTTTCATTCTAGAAGAGGATTAATGATATCTTTAGGCAATATTTTTGATATTAAAGTCTAAAGTGTTTCTGTTTATAAAAGGATAGCTCTAGAAATGGACATTTCCCCAACACCGATCAGAAACTTGAACTGGATACCAAAGTGTACGTTTATGTATGAATAATCTTAAAGCAGCAAGAAAAGATAGAAATATTCATAAATTCCCCATGTCTAAGTTGATTTTCCTGTAACCCATTGTTATATGACCTAGAAGATTAATTATTTGCATACTACATATATCTTGTACTTTATTTTGAGGGTTCAAAAATAAAAAAAAAATCCCTTTGGTTTCACCAGTGTCAGAAATCCTAGTGAGGAAACTTCTTCTAATGAAGATTGTAATCATTCTGCAGTAAATAGTCTCATGGAGTTGCTTAGCATACTAAAAATTTAAATGACTTGCTCAGAAATACACAGCCTGTGTTTGTCGCAAGGAATCTTGAACCCAGGTCTTCCTGATATTGATATTCATTTTATTCCTTTATGTCTATCCTGTTGCTATATAGGGTAGTCTTGAAATATTTTGTATATAACACACTTGGATAAATAAAAGTAAATATTCATGGTCTTAATAAATTTTAAAATTGCATATTTGAGGTTTCTTTTTTTGACTAATTACTTTAATTCAATAGTTAGCAATAGATTCAGTTGGATCTATATCAGAGAAGGAAGCATCCAAACTAATGAAATTAGGGATGTCAAAGTAAGTCAGTAATATTCATTGATTAACCACTGGATCTTAGAATGAAAATTTTGAGCTTTCCACTCTCCAGAAATTATTTTTTAAAAACTTCCTTCATAGTTTACAAAACTCCAAAATCTCAAATATTACAAATAAACAGAACTATCATTTAAAATTTGAAATTTTGATAGTAATGATTAAAGTAAGCAATCTTATAAAATAATTAAACCCATCTCTACTCCATAAAACATTACTAGTTTTGCTTTGAAACAAATTTTTGAAAAGCTACTTAACAAATAATTTTGAAATAAAATCCTTTGATGAATTAGAGTAATGCAAAAGGTTAAATGGTAATTTGAAAAATAGCAAATGTATATGTCAAAAAATGCAAGAGAAAAATAGACTATTGAAATGGTTTTTTGATGGATAAAACCAAATGCTCCTCTATAGGTAAAGTACTTTTTAAAAAATTTTTGTACAAGTCAATTTTTATATATGTTACTGAAATATTCTTGTTTAAAAGTAAACGTAGTACCCCTCCCCAAAAAATATAGACACTCATGAGAAATAAAGTAAAAGAAAGAGAAAAAATGTGTGTCAGTCTGTGTTTTGATACCATCTGCTCTGTCTCAGGTGGATCACATTCTTTATGATAAGTCCATCACAAAAGTTACTTCCATATTTTTCCAGGTCGCTGTTGGTGGTTGTAATTCCCACCATCCATACCTCCCTACTACCATATATTTTTTTTTCTCTCTCCTTTCATTCTATCCCTCTTCTTAAATGTGTTGTAGGGTAGCTGAGTAGTGCAGCAGACTGATCACCAGCCCTATGGACAAGAGGCACAGAGCCCACATACCACCCCTGAGACCCAGCAACCACCCAGCCCCGTAGTCCCAGACAGGTCACCCAAATTCAGCCTCTTGCTAGAAGTAAAAAAGTTATATCTGACTATTCTCTCCTATGATCTACCCTCTCCTTTATCACCCACATAGCCCCTTTCCCCCTTTTCCCCTTCTCTCCTTTTTACTCTAGATGTCTATACCCTATTGAATACATACACTGTTTCCTCTCTGAACCATTTCTGATGAGTGTGAAGGTTCTCTCATTCCCCCTTGCCTTCCCCCTTCCAAATCATTATAATAGTTCATTGCAATATATATATATATATATATATATATATATATATATATCTTTTATATGAAATATCTTAGCCTATTACACCTCTCCTTTCTCTTACTTCCAGTGCATTTCCCTTTTAGCCATTGACACCATTTTCATTCAAATTCAGCTCTCTCCTCTGCTTCATCTATAAAAGCTCACTCTACCTGCTCTATTAAATGAGAAGTTTCATGAGTATTATCAGTATCATTTTTCTGTGCATGAATACATGTCATTCATCAACATTAAGTCCCTCATATTTTACCCCTCTTCTATTTTCTATGCTTCACCTCAGTCCTGTATTTGAAAGTCAAACCTTCTGTTCAGCTCTGGTTGTTTCAACAGGAATATTTGAAATTCCTGTGGTTCACTGAAAGTTCTTCTTTTCCCCTGAAGAGGATGTTCAATTTTGCTCCTTTCAACTGTCCTAAGAGAAATACAATTGTCAAGAGTTACAAATATTGTCGTCCCATCTAGGGATAAAGACAATTTAGTCTTACATTTTTTCTCCTTTCTGTTTAAATGTTTACACATATTTTTGAGTCTTGTATTTGAAGATCAATTTGAAGATCAAAGTTGATTCTCGGTTGCATTCCAAGTGTTTTTGGCCATCCAGAATAGTTTGTTACAAGCCCTATGAGCCTTTAATGTAGTTGCTGCAAAGTCCTGTGTGATTCTGACTGCAGCTCCACAATACTTGCATTGTGTCCTTCTGGTTGCTTGTAATATTTTCTCTTTTACTTGGGAGTTCTGGAACTTGGCTATAACATTCCTGGGGGGTGTTTTTTGGATCACTTTCTGGGGGAGATTGGTGGATTCTCTCAATTTCTATTTTACCCTCTGATTCTAGGATATCAGGGCAATTTTCCTGTAGGAATTCTTTAAAAATGAGTTCAAGGTTCTTTTCCTGATCATGACTTTCAGGTATCCCAATAATTTTTAAATTATCTTTCCTGAATCTGTTTCCTAGATCAGTTGTTTTTTGAATGAAATGTTTCACATTTTCTTTTAATTTTTCATTCTTTTGGTATTGAATTATTGTGTCTTGAATTCTATTAGTCGTCAGCTTCCTTTAGCTCCATTCTGCATCTGAAGGATTTGTTTTCCTCAGAGAGCTTTCTTATCTCCTTTTCCATCTGGTCAATTCTGCTTTTTAAAGTATTTTTCTCAATAACTTTTTGAACTGTTTTATCCATTTGTCCTATGCTGGTTTTTAAGACGTTATTTTCTTCAGCAGTTTTTTGGTCTCCTTTACTAAGCTGCTGACCTCTTTTTCATGTATTTCCTGCATCTCTTTCATTTCTTTTCCCAGTTTTTCTTCTATCTCCCTTACTTGTTTTCAAAATCTTTTTTGAGCTCTGTCATAGCCTGATCCCAACTTACATTTTTCGTGGAATCTTTACATGCAGGAGCTTGTACTTTCTCATCTTCAAATTGAGGAGGATTCTTGGGATCATAGACAAGAAATTTCTCAATGGTGTTCCTCTTTTCTCTCTATTTATTCATTTCTCCTGCCTGTACCTGGTTTTGGAATGCTTTCTGAGCTTTTTGGACACCCATTTTTGGGGGTATTTTTGGACACCACACTGATATTTTTATTCTTCCGAGGTCTTATGCTCTTTTGCCTGTGCTTTAATAACTAGATGATCACAGGTTCTCTCCACTGTCCTGGAGCTGTCAGGAGGAGCCCTGCTATCTTAGTAAGGAAGGCCAAACTGCCACCTGGATCTGAGTGTGGGCAAACAGCAGAGTCCTGCCCCAGGGAGAGGAAAGAGATTTCTGCAGTCTCCCCTGACCCTCTTACCATCTGTAGGCTGTGCTCTGGAGGTGCAGGCTGGTTTCTCCCAATTCTCGGTGCTCCTCACTCCACACTCATTATGGTGTGGCCCCTTCAAACTGTTGCCGGTGATCCCTGAGTTGGGCTGGGCTGGGCTGCACTGCATCCTGGCTTTTTTCCAAACCCCATCCTGGTGAAACACACCTTTCCCACAGAACTTCTAAGTTATCTTGGACTGGGAAAATATATCATTCAGTCTTGCTGTGGCTTCTGCCCCTCTAAATTTTGGCTAGAGTTATAATTTGCCATTTTTTGGAGTTTTAGGGGGAAGGAATTTCTGGGAAATGCTGCCTTCACTCTACCATCTTGGCTCCACCCTTCCCAGACCAATAAAAACTTTTTAAAAGTAAGGTTGGACAATCCTAGAACAGAAGATAAAATAATTCTTGAAAGAATCCATTGATCACCTCCAGAAAGACACCCAAAATAAAAAACTCCAAGGATTATTGTAGCCAAATTTAAATACTGCAAGCAAGTAAAAAGAAGCAATGTAAATCTGAGGGCGTCACAGGAAGGATTATGTAGGATTTATCATCTTCAACATTAAAGAATCAGAGGACTTGGAATATGATATGCTGAAAGGCAAAGGAACTGGAATTACCATCAAGAATTAAATATACACAAAATTCAACATATTCTTTCAGAAGAAATGAAGGATTTTCAATGAAATTGAGTGCTTTCAAACTTAACCTGGGAAAAAAGACCAGAATTGAACAGAAGATTTGATCTTCAAATACAAGACTCAAAAAGATGTGTAAACAGTTAAACAGAAAGGAGAAAAATGTAAGACTAAATTACCTTTATCCCTAGATGCGATGACAATATTTGTAACTCTTGACAATTGTATTTCTCTTAGGACAGTTGAAAGGATCATACTTAGACCTAGGGTATGGGTATTAATTGACCATGATGAAATCAAACTTTTAACTCCCAGGTTGCATTTCTATTGGGAAAGTTAAATGGAAATAGAGTGTGGGCATAAATTGATTATAATTTGATGATGCTTATGGGTCTTGAGAAATGTATTTTCAATGCGAGAATGGAGGGGAGTGAACTTAGTCAGAGGGCATTAGTTTCAAGTGATTTTAATGTGATGAAGCTTATAAATCAAGGACTCTGTACATGACAGACAAATCATGAATGTTTGCAAATTATTCAATTAAAATTTCACAATCAATAGTGTTATTGTATTATGCGTTACTCAGAAACTACAGTTATGATATGAAATGTTAAGTTGAATTAAATATAATACAACAAATGCACTATGGAGAAAATTATTGAAAAATGACAAAAATGTATTAAAATGAATGGAGGTACTACAAATCTAATTTTTTTCTTGTGATATTGGCTTTTATCTCAGCTATTATCATTTTTTCCTTGACTAGATTGTTGATGGGGAAGTATAGAAGTCACTTCTAAAGTAGGATGTTTGTCTACCTCATCAATATATGTTGCTATTACTGATTTTCTGCGATTTCTCTGCAAAGCTACTTTTCAAATAACTTCGAATCAGCAAGGGATATCTAAAAAATGAATGCCTTCCAACCCACAAGTTGCAGGAAGCAGCCCATACCAGTTGCTCATTGAACAATGCTCTGCTGGAGAAATTTGACAAAAGTACATGGTATTGCAAAGATACAGTAGCATAAAGGTGCTTTGGATCATTTCCCACACTATTTCTATTACAGTGCCTTCTCATAGAAGGATGTCAATTATATCCAAATATTATTGCTTCTAGTCTAGGAAAAAATTAACTGTCCATTTTATTAACAAAGGGCTTAAAGAAATAACTAGAGATTTTATTCATGCAGCTAAAGATATAAAAAGATTGTACTTGCAGAGTAACTTATAGGTTGATGATATTGCTTGTATAGTTTAGAGAGTTCTTTTTTAAGATTAGAAAATGCATATCTCTTCTTTGCAGAAATGGAAGACTAATTATGGAATGCCTACTGTTAAATTCACTTGATTTGTTGGCTAATCAAGCTAAACCATTTTTTTCCTCTTCTTTTAATTCTATGATCTAAAAGATATCTTATTGGCTATAGTATAAGGGAGGAAATGAAAGTGATATAAAAATATTTTCAAAAAATAATGTAGATGGGAAGCTAGGTGGCGCAGTGGATGAAGCATCAGCCCTGGAGTCAGGAGTACCTGGGTTCAAATCCGGTCTCAAACATTTAGTAATTATCTAGCTGTGTGGCCTTGGGCAAGCCACTTAACCCCATTTGCCTTGTAAAAACCTAAAACAAAATATAAAAAATGTAGAACCCAATTGAAAAATATTCAAAAAATGTAGACACGATTTTTTAAACTTTCATTTTATTTTATTTTCCCCAGTTACATGCAAAAATAAGCTTCAACAATCACTTCTAAAGCCTTGAGTTCCAAATACTCTGCCTTCCACCCCAATTTCTCTCATTGAAAAAGCAAGTTATTTGAAATAGTTAAAAATGTGTAGTCTTGAAAAATATTATCGAAACAGTCATTTGTGAAAGTAAGCATAACTCCCCCCCCCAAATTCAAGAAAAATAAAGTAAAAAAATATGCTTCAGTCTTTATTCAGATACCATCAGCTATATCTTTGGGATGAATAGTATTCTTTATCCAAAGTCTTTCAGAGTTCTTTGAGTCACAGCAATGCTGAGAAAAGCTAAGGTATTCACAGCTGATCATCTTACAACATTTCTGTTACTTTATATATAATACATTTCCCAATGCATCTGCGCATTCAAGTTTTTTCTTTTACTGAGAACATCCAGTTCATCATTTCTTATAATAAAATAGCTTTTTATATTAATCTCATATCATAATTTGTTCAGCCTTTCCCCAACTGATGGGCATCCCCTCAATTTCCAGTTGTCACAAGAAAAGAGCTGATATAAAAATCCTTATACAAATAGGTCTTTTTCCTTCCTTTTTTCATCTATTATGGAATATAGATCTGGTAGTGGCATAGCCTATCAAAAGATAGACATGATTTTACAGCCCTTTGGGAACAGTTCTAAGTTGCTCTACAGAATTGTTGAATCTTTTTTTTTTTACAACTCTTCCAATAGTGCATCAATGTCTCATTTTTCCTATATCACCTCCAAAGTTTGTCATTTTTTTCTTTCTATCCTATTGGCCAATACAATAAGCATAAGGTAGTACCTCAGAATTATTCCAACCTGCATTTCTCCTGTCAATAGTGAATTAGGACATTTTTTAAATGATTTAAATAGATTACACTTAAAACCTCATCTGAAAATTATTCATGGCGTTTGATCATTTATCAGCTGGGGAATGACTCAGGGTTTTTTTTATATTTGACTCAATTCTCTGTGAGAAACAGTTCCCTTTATTAGAGAAACTTTTCAACATTTTTTCCATAGCTGCTGTTGCTAACTGTGTTTTCCTCCATCCTATTCCTGTCAACACCATAATTCTTCTTCTTCTTCTTCTTCTTCTTCTTCTTCTTCTTCTTCTTCTTCTTCTTCTTCTTCTTCTTCTCTCTCTCTCTCTCTCTCTCTCTCTCTCTCTCTTTCTCTCTCTCTCTCCTTTCACCCATTTCCTCTCCCTAAATATTTTGCATCTGACTATCTGACTGCCCCTTTTCACAATCCTTCCTTCTTTCTATCACCTACTTCAATCCCCCTTTCTCCCAACCCTTTTATAAACTCTGAAATTTGCTTATAATATTCCTGGAAGTTTTCATTTTGGGATTGCTTTCAGGAAATAATCAGTGGATTCTTTCAATTTGTATTTTATTCTCTTCTTTGAGAATGTTAGGCAGATTTCCATAATAATTTCTTGAAAAATGATCTCTAGACTCTTTTTTAAATCCTGACTTTCAAGTAATCCAATAATTTTAAAATTATTTCTTCTGGATCTATTTTTGAGGTCAGTTGTTTTTCACTGGGATATCTCACATTTTCTTCTATTTTTTTCATTCTTTGATTTTGTTTTATTATTTCTTGATTTCTCACAAAGTCACAAGCTGAATTCTTTGCTGAATTCTATATTCTAAGACTTATTGTCTCCAGCAAGTTTTTGCATCTCCTTTTCCATTTGACTAATTCTTCTTTTTAAAACATTCTTCTCTTTACTGACTTTTCACCTCTTTTTTCCATTTGACTCAGTCTTAAAGATTTATTTTATTCAATATATTCTTGGATCTCCTTCACCAAACTACTGACTCAGTTTTCATGATTTTAACATCACCATCATTTCTTAACTCTTTTTAATTCACATTTAATTTAATTTTTCCAAATGCATATTATGAAAGCTTATCAATCTCCATCCACTTACCTATATCCATTTTTAAGTTACATAATTTCCTTCCACCTCCCCTCCCCTACCTACCCACTTCCCATTAGCAGCAGTCAGGTGAATATTATATATACACATTTTTGTTTTTGACATATCTACAGTTTAGTCATTTTCAGTATGAGGAATTAGGATTAAGGGAAAAGAAAGGAAACCATGAGATAGAAAAGAAATATATAAGAACATTTATTATAAAGTGAATGAGTTGGGGGTGGTTAGGTTGCCCAATGGTTAGAGCACTGGCCCTGGAGTCAGGAATACCTTAGTTCAAATCTGGCCTCAGATACTTAATAATTACCTTGCTGTGTGGCCTTGGGCAAGCCACGTAATCCCATTGCCTTGCAAAAAAGAAAAAAAAAGAAAATAAGGAAAAAAGTGAATGAGTGTTCTTTCAGATTCTGAATGTTTATTTTGGGTTTTATTTTGTTTTGTTTTTCTTCTTCTGGATGGGGATAGCATTGTGCATAGCTTGTCTCCCTGGGTTATCTTGGCAATTTGAACTGCTCACAATGTTGTTGTTAATATGTACAATGTTCTCTTGGTTCTGCTCCCGTCACTTAGCATCAAATCCTGTACTTGATTCCATTTTCTCCAGACTTCAACCATTCCTGGCTTCTTGTAGAACAATAGTATTCTATAACATTCATGTACCACAACTTGTTCAGTCTTCCCAGATTGATGGTCATCCCCTCAATTTCCAATTCATTGCTGCTTCAAAAAGAACAGCTATGAATATTTTGGAACAAATAGGACTTTTTTTTCACTTTTTATAAGTTCTTCTGGATATAGGCCTAGTATTGGAATTCCTGGATCAAAGGGAATGATAAGTTTTAATGCTCTTATGGTACGGTTCCATATTGCTTTCCAGGATGGTTGGGATCAGTTCACAACTCTATCAACAATGCATTAATGTTCCAATCCTCCCACAACCTCTTCAACATTAATCATTTTCCCTTTTTGTCATCTTAGGCAATCTGATATGAGAGATGATGCCTCATAGTTGTTTTAATTTGCAATTCTCTAATCAATATTTTTTCATATGATTATATACAGCTTTAATTTCTTCATTTTAAAACTGTCCTGTTCATATCTTTTGACCATTGATTTTTTTATATTTTTTAGGTTACTGGCAAATGGGGTTAAATGGCTTGCCCAAGGCCACACAGCTAGGTAATTATTAAGTATCTGAGGCCAGATTTGAACTTAGGTACTCCTGACTCCAGGGTTAGGTGCTCTATCCACTGCGCCATCTAGCTGCTCTGACCATTGATTTTTTGGGAATGACCTGGAGCCTTATAAATTTGATACAATTCTCTATATATTTTAGAAATTTTCAGAAACCCTAGCTATGAAACTTGTTTCACAGTTTTCTGTTTTGCTTCTAATTTGGCAGCAATGGTTTATTTGTGAAAATAAAAACTTTTTAATTTAATGTACTCAAAATCATCCATTTTGCAATTTATAATATACTCTACTTCTTGCTTGGTCATAAATTTCTCCCTTTACCATAGTTCTGATAGAGTATTTCTTGGTCTGTTATTGGCCTATAGTGTTACACTTTATGTCTAAATCCTCTACCCATTTTGATCCTATTTTAGTATAGGGTGTGAGATGTGGGTCTATGCCTTGGTTTTGCTATATTCTTTTTCAGTTTTCCCAACAATTCTGTCAAATATTGAGTTCTTTTCTCAGAAGCTAAAGTCTTTATGTTTGTCAAACAGTAGATAACTGTAGTCATGTACAATTGTTTCTTTTGAACCTATTCTAATCCATTGATCCATTACTCTATTTCTTAACTAGTGCCAGGTAGGTTTGGTGACTGTTACTTTATATCATAGTTTAAGATATGGTAGAACTAAGTGACCTTCCTATCCATTTTTTATCATTTCCCTTACTATACACTTTATTTTTTAAATTTTATTTAAGGCAATGGGGTTAAGTGATTTGCCCAAGGTCACACAGCTAGCTAATTATCAGACATCCGAGGCTGGATTTGAGCTCAGATCCTCTTGACTCCAGGGCAGGTACTTTTTCCTAACTCTGTAAAATTGTTATTTGGTAGTTTGATTGGTATGTCACTGAATAAGTAATTTGATTTGGGTAGAATTGTCATTTTAATTATATTAACTTGACCTAAACATTGACATTTTCTCAATTGTTTAGATCTAAATTTGAGTGAGAAGTGCTTTATAATTATGTTCTCATAGTTTCTCAGTTTATCTTGGGAGGTAGATTTCCAAGTATTTAATGATGTCTGCAGTTACTTTAAATGGAATTTCTCTATTTCTTGCTATTGGGCTTTGTTGTTCATGTATAGAAATGTTGATGATTCATGAATTTATTTTATATCCTGATACTTTGCTGAATTTGTTCATTGTTTCCAGGAGTTTTTTAAGATGGTTTTTTCAAATTCTCTAACTAACCCATCATATCATCTGCATAAAGTGAAAGCTTTGCTTCCTCTTTAACAATTCTGATTCCTTTAACTTCTTTTTCTTCTCTTATTGCTAGGGCTAACATTTATAATACTATATTGAATAGTAATGGTGATAATAGGTATCTTTTTATTATCCCTAATCTTATTAGAAATACTCAGTTTATCCCCATTTCATATAATATTTGTTGGTGGGTTTAGATAGATACGGCATATTATTTTAAGGAAAATGCCATTTATTCCTAAACTTTTTAGTGTTTTATTAGGAATAGATGGTCTATTTTATCCAAGGTCTTTTCAACATCTATTGAGATAATTGTAAGATTTCTGTTGGTTTTGTTATTGATATATTAAATTACGTTGAGTGTTTTCATAATTTGTAACCATCCCTGCCTACCTGCTATAAAACCTATGTGATCATGATGTACTATCTTAGTAATAACCTGTTATAATCTCTTTGCTAAAATTTTAAGATTTTTGCATCAATATTCATTAAGGAGATTGGTCCATAATTTTCTTTCTCTGTTTTACCATATTGCACTGATACACACATTGGTATCATAAAAGGAATTTAGCAGAACTCCTTCCATTTTTCAAAAATAGTTTAAGTAGAATAGAAATCAATTAATCCTTAAATGTTTTTGTAGAATTCCCTTGTAAATCCTTCTGGACCTGGAGATATTTTCTTAGGGAGTTTATTGATGATTTCTTCAATCTCCCTTTCTCTAATGGGGTAATTTAAATATTTTATTTCCTCTTCTGTTAATCTGGGCAGGTTGCATTTTTGTAGATTTATCCATTTCACTCAGGTTGCCAATTTCATAGACTGACAGCTCCACAAAATATGTCTGATTTTCTTTTTCTTCCTCATTGGTAATTAGTTCACCCTTTCATTTTTGAAACTGGTAATTTGGTTATCTTCTTTCTTTTTTTTAAATCAGATTAACAAAAGGTTTAACTATTTTACTGTTTTTTTTCAAATAACCAACTCTTAGATTTTCATTAGGTCAATGGTTTTCTTGGTTCAATTTTATCAATTTCTCCCTTGATTCTCAGAATTTCTAATTTTGTATTTGACTGGGGATTTTTAATTTTTCTTTATCTAGCTTTTTAGCTGCATACCCAATTCATTGATCTTTTCTTTCTCTATTTTATTCATATAAACATTTAGAGATATAAAATTTCCCTTAAAAACTTCTCTGCATCCCATAAATTTTGCCTTAATGTTTCATTGTTACCATTTTCTTGGAAGTAATTATTATTTCTATGATTTGTAATTCGACCCACTCTTTTAAAATTAAGTTTTTTCAATTTCCAAATAATTTTTGGTTTGTCTTTCCATCTTTCCTTTAATACATGTAATTTTTATTGCACCATGATTTGAGAAGTGTGCATTTATTATTTCTGCCTTTCTGCATTTGATTAGAAGGCTTTTAATGCCCTAATACATGATCAGTTTTGGCTATATGTGTCATGTACTGCAGAGGAAAAGGTATATTCTTTTCTATCTCCATTAAGGTTTTGCCAGAGATCTATGATACCTAAGTTTTCTAAGATTTTGTTCACCTTCTTAACTTCCATCTTGTTTATTTTGTGGTTAGATGTATGTAGTTCTAAGAGAGGGAGGTTGAGATCCCCCATTATTAAAGTTTTTGTGTCTATATCTCCTTGTACTACACTACATTTTTCCTGTAGGAATTTGAACCCTATACCACTAAGATGCATGCATGTTTTATAATAATATAGTTTCATTGTTCATGGTAACTTTTAAGAATATGTAGTTTCCTTCCTTGTCCTTTTTAATGAGATCAATTTTTGCTTCTGCTGTACCTGACATTGATAGATATCCCTGATTTTTTTTTACTTTAGTTGAAGCATAATATATTTTTTGCTCTAGCCTTTTACTCGTATACTGTGTGTATCTCTGCTTTATATGTGTATATTGTAAACAACATATGTAGGATTTTGGTTTTTAATCCATCCTGCTATCTGCTATCTGCTTAATGGAAGAATTCATCCCATAAGATACTAATTAAGATTACAAATTCTTTATTTCCCTCCTTGCTCTCTTTTCCCATTCATAGTTTTCTCTTTCTTTTCCTCTTATTACCTCACTAAAATTTTATTCTGTTTTCTCTTTAGCTTTTTTGTATATTTTAACTTTCAGTTTATTTTCACTTTGATTTTTGCCATCCCTTTTATCATTCCCTTCTCCTTTTCCCTATTCCCCTTCCCACTTCCATATAAAGTAGGATAGATTTTTAAATCCAAGTGGGAATATATCTTATTCTCTCTCTGGCACAAATCTATTGATTAGAATTACTCAGTGTTCACACCCTCCCTTCTTTCCCTACCTATTACAATAGATCTTTGTGCTTCTTCACCTGATATTATTTATTGACAGAATTACTATCATTCAAGTAATTTCAATCAAAGTTTGATTAATTGATTGCTTGATAAGCTCAAAGTGCTATTTATCAAGGTATAACCACAGGCTTATTAATTGATTGTTTGAATGTTCGATAAGTAACATAGCCTCTTAGTCATTAAGTACCCTCCTCTCTTCTGTCTCTTAAGGAATGCACTTCTGAAGAGTTATGAATCATATTAAATTATACTCATTTTATACTTTATCTTATCTCCTTTTCAAGTACTCTCCAAGGTTACATAATCCTCATGAGCCAAAGCATCATGCAAAGCCAAATCATTGCATAAAACATTTGTGCCACCATTCCCAAGTTCTCTCTTCCATGCTCTATACCCCCCCCCCCTTTAACTTCCCAGGCATAGTACTTAAATCCTTGTTAACTGAAGTATGGATTAAATCTAACCTTTCTAAATAGGTTCCCACCCTCATAAACTAAAGTCACTTCTTATTTATTTAACTATAGAGTCTCTAAGTGCTCTAAGAACTGGGACACTCTGAAGGTCTCTCTTAAGAAATTTGCAATTTATTCTAAGATTTGGGACACACTGTCTCCAGACTGCCCAGGATAGGATACCCTCATAAGAGAAAGTATTAGGCTTTTCAAGACAGAATTAAATTAGGTCAACAGAGACAGAGACATATAAGTTTAGAGCACACACCCCAGCTTTTTATCTGGGCTTTTTCTCTTACATAGTGATATCATCTTGATCCTCTCCAATGGAATGACAAGAACCAATCCAAACCCATATCCTCTAAAGTCAGTCTCTTCAATTTTATTCAGCCCTTTAACTGCCATAAGAGCGCTGCCATTCTCAAGAGTTATTAAGGGGTACATCTTCCCTTAGAGTGTTGAATACAATTTGATATTCTTGACTAACATTTGTTTGGTTTTGCTTTATATTTCCACTTTTCATTTACCTTTTTTATTCATCTCTTGAATCTTGTATGTAGAGATTGAATTATCTGCTTAGTTCTGGTCTTTTCATCAAGATATTTTGGAATTTCATTGAATATCCATCTTTTTCCTGAAAAAACATGCTGAATTTTGCAGGATAGTAAATTCTTGCTTGTAATTCCAGTTCCTTTGCCCTCGGAAATATATTACTCCAAATCCTCAAGTCCTTCAATGTTGAAATTGGTAAGTCCTGTATAAGTTTTATTGTGTTTCCTTTGTATTTAAAGGGTTTTTTTTTTTTTTTTACTACTTGCAGTATTTTCTCCTTGTTTGAATATTCTGGACCTTGGTTATGAGAGCCCTTAGAGTTTTTATCCTGTGCTCTCTTTCTGGAGGAGTTCTGTGTATTCTTTCAATGACTATCTTGATCTAGCAGATTTGAACATGATGTTTTACAGGTTCTTTTTTTGATCTAGACTTTCTGGCAGTTCACTGATTCATAAATTATCTTTCCTGGTTCTATTTTCCAGATCATTTGTTTTTCCTAAAAGGTACTTTATGTTTTCTTCAATTTTTTTCAGCCGCTTTAATTTGTTTGATGGAATCTTATAGTCTCATAGGTTCTTTCATTTCTATTTGTACAGATTTAATTATTAAGATTTTATTTACTTCAGTTTTATGTTTTCTTTTCTAGTTGGTTAATTTTATTCTTTGTGGAGGTGCATTCCTTTTCTATTTGATCTACTTATTTTTGGAAGAGTTACATTTTTTACATTTTTTCCAGTTGATTATTTTTACTTTTAAAGGAATTGATTTCTTTGGTCAATTTTTCATCATTTTCCTGCATGACTCATTTGTTTGTTCCATTTTCCTTCTTCCTCTCTTCCGTGATTTTTAAATTCTATTTTAAGTTCTTCTATGAGCTTTTCTATTTTCATTCAATTCATAGACTCTTTTGAGACTTCCCCACATGTAAATTTTCACTATTTTCTTCTTCTAAGGTGGCACTGTTATCATCATTTTCTCCATAGAAGTTTACTATAGTGAGTGTGTTTTTATCTTTATTGCTTATCTTTATTGTTTTGGTTGTGCTCTTGTGGTATAGGGAGTATAGACCCAATCTTATTATGCTGGGGCTGGTTTCTGATTCTTGAGTTGTCACTGGTCAAGATATTGCCTAGACAATCTAGGTTTTGCCTTTACATAGGTTTGTTTCCTTATTTTTATCCAGGTTCTACCTATACAATGGTTTGTTTCCAACCCAGTTCTATCTTTCAACCCAGTATTCTCAGAATTCAGACTTTGTGTGGGGATGGAAACCGCCCCCCCCCCCCCAGTTTGCTATCTAGCTGCTGGGATGTATGCTGTTGTTACACTGTTGAGACCTAGACTGAACTGAGGCTAACAAAGTCCCACTATCTTTCTTGTTTTCCCTTGTAGCTGAGCTTTGCTCCCTCTTTTCCCCCAAAGAGACAGGTATTCACTGAAGATCCTGCAGTTAAAAACTTCTGTGAATCTTGTTTTATTGGTGGGATTCATAGTTTTAATGTCTGTGTAGAGACTTCATTTAGCATTGAGTAGGGAAAAGCTCTGGGAACATACTTTCTTCACATTGCCACCTTGGTGCCATCCCTCTCATTTCTTTTCCAAATTTTTGATCTTCCTCCCTTACTTGATTTTAAGAATCCTTTTTGAATTCTTCCATTGCCTGTACCCAATTCAAATTTTTCTGGAGACTTTGTCTGTAGAAGCTTTGACTTTGTTATCTTCTTCTGAGTGTGTATTTTGATTTTCCACATGACCATGGTAATTGTCTATAATCAGAATTTTTTTCTTTTGTTGCTTGCTCATTTGATTAAGGTGGAGCTCTGCTTCCAGGGTGAAAGACACATCATCCCAAGGTTTTGAGGACATTTTACAGCTTTTTTCTTTTTTCCTTTTTTATATTTATTTATGTTTTATTAAATATATTATTTGAATTTTAGAATTTTCCCTCCAATCTTACTTCCCTCCCCCACCCCCACCCCCACGGAAAGCAATCTGTCAGTCTTTACTTTGTTTCCTGTTGTACATTGATCCAAATTGAGTGTGATGAGAGAGAAATCATACCCTTAAGGAAGAGACAAGAAGTCTAAGAGGTAACAAGATCAGACATTCAGATATGTAGTTTTTTTCTTAAATTAAAGGGAATAGTGCTTGAACTGTCTCCAAACTCCACGACTCTTTATCTGGATACAGATGGCACTCTCCTTTGCAGACAGCTCAAAATTGGTCCAGATTGTTGCACTCATGGAATGAGCAAGTCCATCGAGGTTGAACATCACTCCCATGTTGCCGTTAGGGTAAACAGTGTTTTTCTGGTTCTGCTCATCTCACTCAGTATCAATTCATGCAAATCCCTACAGGCTTCCCTGAAATCCCATCCTTCCTGGTTTCTAATAGAACAACAGTGTTCCATGATATATATATATATATATATATATATATATATATATATATATATATATATATATAATATGTATATATATATAAAATGTATGTATATATATACATATGTATATGTATATGTATATGTATATGTATATGTATATGTATATGTATATGTATATGTATATGTATATGTATATGTATATGTATATGTATATGTATATGCTACAGTTTGCTAAGCCATTCCCCAATTGAAGGACATTTACTTGATTTCCAATTCTTTGCTGCCACAAACAGGGTTGCTATAAATATTTTTGTGCAAGTGATGTTTTTACCTTTTTTCATCATCTCTTCAGGGTATATACCTAGTAGTGGTATTGCTGGGTCAAAGTGTATGCACATTTTTGTTGCCCTTTGTGCGTAGTTCCAAATTTCTCTCCAGAAAAGTTGGATGAGATCACAGCTCCACCCACAGTGTAATAGTATCCCAAATTTCCCACAACCCTTCTAACAATGATCATTATTCTTTCTGGTCATATTGGCTAATCTGAGAGCTGTGAGGTGATACCTCTGAGAAGCTTTAATTTGTATTTCTCTAATAATTAATGATTTAGAGCAATTTTTCATATGGCTATGGATTACTTTAATCTGTAAATTACCTTTGCATATCATTTGACCATTTGCCAATTGGGGAATGACATTTTGTTTTAAAAATATGACTCAGTTCTCTGTATATTTTAGAAATGAGTTCTTTGTCAGAATCATTAGTTATGAAGATTGTTTCCCAATTTCCTACCTTTCTTTTGATCTTGGCTACAGTGGTTTTATTTGTGCAAAAGCTTTTTAATTTAATGTAATCTAAATCATGTAGCTGGGTTTTGGTGATATTCTCCAACTCTTCCTTAGTCATAAACTGCTCTCCTTTCCATAGATCTGACAAGTAAACTAGTCCTTGATCTTCCAATTTGTTTTTAGTATAGTTTTTTATTTCTAATTCCTGTAACCATTTGGATCTTATCTTGGTAAAGGGTATTAGGTGTTGGTCTAATCTAAGTTTCTTCCATACTAACTTCCAATTATCCCAGAAGTTTTTAATCAAAGAGGCAGTTTTTATCCTAATAGCTGGACTCTTTGGGTTTATCTAACAGCAGACTACTATAATCGACTCCTGCTTTTGCACCTAGTCTATTCCACTGGTCCACCACTCTATTTCTTAGCCAATACCAAACAGTTTTGATGACTGATGCTTTTTAATATAATTTTGGATCAGATATGGCTAAGCCCCCTTCTTTTGCACTCTTTTTTTTCATTAAGCTTCTGGAAATTCTTGACTTTTTATTTCTTCATATGAATTTACTTTCAATTTTTTCTAACTCATTAAAGTAATTTTTTTTTTGGAATTTTGATGGGTAGGCCACTAAAGAGGTAGAATTTGGTAGAATTGTCATTTTTATTATATTAGCTCTACCTATCCATGATCAGTTGATATCTGCCCAGTTATTTAAATCTGATTTAATTTGTGTAAGAAGTGTTTTACAATTGTTTTCAAAAAGTTCCTGAGTCTGTCTTGGCAAATAGACTCCCAGGTATTTTATATTGTCTGAGGTTACTTTGAATGTGATTTCTATTTCTAGCTCTTCCTACTATATCTTGCCAGACATATATAAGAAAGTTGAGGATTTATGAGGGTTTATTTTATAACCTGCAACTTTGCTAAAATGGCTAATTGTTTCCAGTAGTTTTTTGGATGATTTCTTGGGATTCTCTAGGTAGACCATCATGTCATCTGCAAAGAGTGAGAGTTTTGTTTCTTTCTTCCCAATTCTAATTCCTTCAAATTCTTTTTCTTCTCTAATTGCAGAAGCTAACATTTCTAATATAATATTGAATAGTAATGGTGATAATAGAGACCCTTGTCTCACCCCTGATCTTATTGGGAATGCCTCTGGCCTCTTTTCATTGAGTATAATGCTTGTTGATAGTTTCAGATAGATACTTCTAATTATTCTAAGGAAGAGTCCATTTATTCCTACACTTTCTAGCGCTTTTTAGTAGGGATGGTTGCTTTAATTTGTCAAAAACTTTTTCAGCATCTATTGATATGATCGTATAATTTCTGATAAGTTTGTTGTATTGAGTATACTAACAGTTTTCCTAATATTGAACCAACCCTGCATTTCTGGGATGAATCCTACTTGATCATAATGTATTATCCTAGTAATCGTTTTGCTAAGATTTTATTTAAGATTTTGCATCTATATTCATCAGGGAGATAGCTCTATAATTTTCTTTCTCTGTTTTAACTCTTCCTGCTTTGGGTAACAGCACCATATTGGTTTCATAGAAAGAATTAGGCAGAGTTAGATCTTTCCCTATTTTTCCAAAGAGTTTATATAGAATTGGAACCAATTGTTCATTAAATGTTTGGTAGAATTCACTTGTGAATCTATCAGGCCCTGGAGATTTTTCTTGGGGAGTTCAATGATGGCTTGTTGAATTTCTTTTTCTGAGATAGAGTTATTTAGGTTTTTAATTTCCTATTCATTTAACCTGGGCAACTTATTCTTTTGGAAAAATTCATCCATTTCACTTAGATTATCAAATTTATTGACATAGAGTTGGTCAAAATAATTTTGAATTATTAATTTAATTTCCTGTTCATTGGTGGTGAGTTCACCTTTTTCATTTATGATACTAACAACTTGATTTTCTTCTTTCTTTTTTTAATCAAATTGATCAGAGGTTAATCAATTTTATTGGTTTTTTTCATAATACCAACTTTTGGCTTTATTAATTCAATAGCTTTTTTGGTTTCAATTTTATTAATTTTTCCTTTAATTTTCAGAATTTTTAATTTGGTATTCAATTGGGGATTTTTAATTTGTTCTTTCTCTAATGTTTTTAGTTGCATGTTTAGTTCATTGACTGCCTCTTTCCCCAATTTATTCATGTAAGTATTTAAAGCTATAATATATACCCTGAGAGCCACTTTGAGTGAATCCCATAGGTTTTGGTATGTTGTTTCATTATTATCATCATCTAGGATAAAATGGTTAATTCTTTCTATAATTTTATTTTTGGTCCACTCATTCTTTAAAATAAGGTTATTCAGGTTCCATTTGGTTTTGGGTATATATCTCCTTGGCCCAGTATTGCATATGACTTTTATTGCACTGTGATCTGAGAAAGATGTATTCACTATTTCTCCCTTTCTGCAGTTGATCATTAGGTTTTTATGTCCTAGTACATGGTCAAATTTTTGTATAAGTTCCATGTACTGCAGAGAAAAAAGTATATTCTTTTCTATCCCCATTCAATTTCCTCCATAAGTTTGCCATATCTAGTTTTTCTAACAATCTATTTACCTCCTTAACTTCTTTCTTGTTTATTTTATGATTCAATTTATCTAGATCTGAGTGAGAGAGGTTGAGGTCTCCCACTAGTAGAGTTTTGCTTTCTATGTCTTCCTGCAGTTCTTTCAGCTTCTCCTCTAAGAATTTGGATGCTGTCCCATTTTGTGTGTGTGTGTGTGTGTGTGTGTGTGTGTGTGTGTGTGTGTGTATATATACATATATAATTTTCAGTATTGAAATAGCTTTATTGTCTATGGTACCTTTTAGGAGGATAAAGTTTCCTTCCTTATCTCTTTTAATGTTATCTATTTTTGCTGCTACTTTGTCTGAGATAAGGATTGCTTCCCCTGCTTTTTTTTTACTTCAGCTGAAGCATAATATATTTTGCTCCAACCTTTTACCTTTATTTTATATGTATCTCTCTGCTTCAAATGAGTTTCTTGTAAGCAGCCTATTGTCAGATTCTGTTTTTTAATCCACTCTGCTATTTGCTTACATTTTAAGGGAGAGTTCATCCCATTCACATTCAAAGTTATGATTACTAATTATTTATTGCCCTCCATGCTTTCTTCCCTCTGTTTATACTTTTCCACCTTCACCCCCCCCTTATCTGTATTCCCCAGTATTTGGTTTCTGAATACCACCCCCTTCAATGTGTTTGCCCTTCTATATCACTCCCTCCCCTTTCTTTCCCCTTTCCCTTTTTCCCTTTTCCCTTCCCTTCCTTTTGTTAGTTCCCCTTTTTCCCCACTCCCCCTCCCTTTCTCTATCCCACCTCCCCTTTTTCCCTTTTAAAACTTGAAAGGTTAGATGTTTTTTAAGTTTACTAAGAAAGTGTAAGTTGACTTTAAGCCAAGTCTGATGAGAAGAAGATTCAGGTGTTTCTCATCTCCTTCCTTCTTCCCCTCTATTACCATAGGTATTTTGTACCTCTTAGTGTAATTAGATTTACTCCATTCAATCCCCTTTCTCCTTCTGTCTCCTTCCTGTCTCCCTTTTTATGGAGGTAGTGTTATTTAGACCATCCTATCTGAGTAATAGAAAATTCTGAGTATCTGTCACTTCTAGCTAAGTACATTCAATCTAATAGAGTTAAAATTCTTAAGAGTTATTAGAATCTTTCTCCCAAGTGGGGTTAAAGCCAGTTACATCTCATTGGATAGCAGTCTCATGGATAGGTCATGAATGTCCATCACTTCTGGCTAGGTATATTCTCTCTATTAGAGTTACAATTCTCAAGATTTATGAGAATCTTTTTACCCCATGCTGGGATATAACCAGTTTTTTTCTTTTACCATCCCCCCTTTTTTTTTTTAACTTTTCATGTGTCACTTGTACCTCCTGTTTGATGTCCAAATTTTTCTATGTAGCTCTGGTCTTTTCATAAAGAATTTTTGGAATTCTTCCATTTTGTTAAATGCCCATCTTTTTCCCTGGAAGAGAAGGCTCAGCTTTGAGGGATAGTGGATTCTTGACTGCATTCCAAGCTCCCTTGTTCTTCGAAATATCTCATTCCAGGCCCTTGGATCCCTTAATGTTGATTCATCCAGGTCCTGTGTAATCCTTACAGTGGCTCCTTGACATTTAAATTGTTTCTTTCTGGCTGCTTGCAGGATTTTCTCTTTTATCTGATAGTTCTGGAATTTGGCCACAACATTCCTTGGTGTTTTCATTTTAGGATATTTTTCTGGAGGGGATTGATGTATTCTTTAAATAACTACATTGCCCTCTGGTTCCATGATATCAAGGCAGTTTTCCATCACTAGATCCTGTAATATTAAGTCCAGGCTTTTTTTTCCTCTTCAATATTTTCAGGAAGTCCAATGATTTTCAGGTTGCCCCTCCTCAACCTATTCTCAAAGTCAGTGGTTTTGCTGATGAGGTATTTTACATTTGCTTCTATTTTTTCAATTTTTTTTTTTAATTTTGTTCTACTGGCACTTGCTGTCTCATGGAGTCATTAGTTTCTGCAGACTCCATTCTTTTTCTTTTTTTAGAGAGGAGTTTTCTTCATTAACCTTTTGCAACTCCTTTTCTAATTGGTCAATTCTACTTTTGAAAGAGCTTTCCATTTGACCAATTGAGGTTTTCAGAGAATTGTTTTCTTTTTGCATTTGTCCAATTGTATTTTCTAAGGATTTGTTTTCTCCTTGCAAGGTATTAATTGTGTCTCCCAAATTTTCCAGTTGATTTTCAAACTCCTTTCTTATTTCTTCAAGGAAGTCTTTCTGTGCTGAAGACCAGATCATATTCTCCTCAGAGGTTCTAGGAGTTAGGATCTTTACCTTCCAAGAATTTTTCTATGGATCCACCTTTCCGCTGACCCTTCTTCATTTTGCTAAGACCTCCTTGAGTTGGGGAGAGGCTGGTTCACAGGGGTTTGGGATCAATAGAGGCTTTATTCACTGAGTGCAATTTCTCTGGCTGGCCAGCAGGAGTTGCTGGTTGCTTTCCTCTGGAGTGTCTGTCACCTTGATTGAGGCCTTCTCCTTTAGCTTGAAGGGAGGGGTTGGAGCTAATGAATTCTTTTGCCTTCCATCAGTGGTAGCTTGAGGTCATTTATCTCCCTATTGTCAGCTGGGCTGGTTCTTCTGCTCACACATCTCTGCCTAAGGCATAAGTAGTCTGCAATTGTTTTAGGAAGAGGCCTCAGCCACAATGAAGGCCTGGATCCAGTAGTTTCTCAAACCAGAGAAGCTCAGGGATGGTGTCCTCAGATCTCCTGTACCGAAACTCTCCTCCCAGCTCTGCTGGCAAGCTCCAGAGGGTCAGTGCTCCTCTGCTCCCTGGATGACTCAAGTTCCCGCAGTCCAGCCCCACCTCAGATCCAGCAGGTCTGGCTCTCGGGCCCTCAGACTCCGGGCTGGAACCCAGCTGCTAATCTGGCTGATCAGGGGCTGAACTGCTCCCTCTTTTAGCCCAGACTCACCCATCCGAATTCGGCCAATGCTGCTGCCAGAGACAAATCCTGAGGTAGATGATCTTTCTCCTGGCTTTTCTTTCTGGGTTTGTGGGTCATATTTCTGTTCAGAGGTTTGTTTCATATGATAGATGGAGAAAGATCAGGAGACTTTAGAACTATGCCTGTTTCCTCTCCTCCATCTTGGCTGGAAGTCTTTGCAGCTTTTTTCACAGATACTTCTATGGATCTGCAATTTTTCAATCCTTCCAAGGTCTTATTGAGAAATTATTCTCATTACCATGTTTGTGGGTGAACAGAAGAACTCCTTTCTGCCTTCTTACTAGGAAAAGAGTCCTTGCTTCTGCTCTTCTTACTGAGTCTAGGGCCCCAGAATGCAACTCAGATCTGAATGTGCAAAGAAACAGAGCTCTGCCTCAGTGATAGCAAAGAGACCTCTGAGAACTCCCTAATGAGTAGTTGCTGTTGATTCAGTGGCTCCCAAGGCCTATTCCTGGTCCCCTGAGGCAAGGATTGGGCTGCTGTGGCCTGTGCTGGACTGTGCTCCAATCTCACACCAGTGTAACAGAGTTTTCCTGCTGACCTTCCAAGTTGTCCTTGGTAATTTCCATGCTGAGAGGTCTGGAGAACTCCACTGCTGCCACTGACCCAGACTCTGTGGTCTGTTCCTAGGAGGATCAGGCTGTTTCACTCAGGCATGGCTTGTGCTGCGCTCCTCTCTCACCTGGTTATAACAGACTCTTTCCTCATCTTCCAAGTTGTCTTGGCTTGGGTTAAGAGATTATTTCACTCTGTCTTTTTGTGGGTTCTGCCACTCTAGAATCTGTTTAGAGTCATTACTTAAAGGTATATAGTGTGATTTGGGGGACAGTTCAGGCAAGTTCTTGCCTTTACTCCACTATCTTGGCTCTGCCTCTTCACGAGACAATTTTCTAAAGAAGAAATCAAGATAACAACATTCTTGTAAAATAATTTCAAAGTATTCATAATTAGAGAAATAAAAATTAAAAAGTTTCTGATATTCTTTGGGGGTAAAAAGTACTTCTCATTTCATAAGTCTGTATATATTAAGTGGACAAACAACCAAAGCTATCATGTTACTGGCTGTGCATCCTAGTTCTACCAGAAATATGATATATTTTGGAGTTCTAGAACCACAAGTATATATGAGTTAGAAAGAAATGGAGTAGGTTCATTTTTCTGTGTTGGGAAATACAGAATATTCAAAGATTATGCATCATTGAAATAGCTTGTCCTCCCAGTGTCTAAGGGAGATTTCAGTTCATTAATAATTTCTCTTGAGTAATCATAAAGTTTAATTAATATTTTCTGTATTTCTTAGCACCAAAGGTAAAAATGTCAACAGAAATTTCCATTTTATTATAGTAAGTTTTTTTTTCTTCAATACTGCAAGTCAAAAGTTAAGTACAGCAAAGCTCATTCCAGAAAGAAAATTATCACTTACAAATTGGCACCAGCCTGCAAGCTGGCAACAGGAATTCTGGTAACAAGAGTGGTTGCAAGTTTTCTTGTCTTTCCTCTCATCTTTAAATCAAAAGCAATGTCCATTCTATTTTGAATAGGCTTTAATCATAGAAACAGAGTTGTCATCTGAGTTGACATGTTCTGCTCCCTAAAAGCCTGCCATTTATCACCTAAAGAATGGTACAAGATTTACAGTAAAATCAGCTTTTAAAAGCATGAAAAATTTGATGATATTGATTGCAGCAGGAGTAGCAGCAGCAAAGTCTGCATTTTTAAGCAACTTTCCCCACTTATACATCGGCTGATGCCATTGATGAATTCCATTCTGTAATGAGTGAGATTTATTGTTCTAGGGTATTCATTTACCAGTGCTACTATTTCGCTTAGGAATACATATTCCTGAAACAAAACACACTCAGGAATTCACATACATACACATAGAAGAAACTCTTGAAATGCAACTGAGCAGACTATTTCTGCCAAGGGAAAGACAAATCTTTCTAAAATTACATTTCATTTTATAAGGTGTATTCTGCAAAAATTATAAGTATATAAAAATCACTTAGGAAAATATTCATGTTCCAATGCCAGAAATCTTAAGATTAAGAAAAATAATTTTCCAATGTTACTGTTTAGTGTATAGGTATTGATCATAATCTTCAGACTTATTTACTACTTAGGTCAACTGAAGATGGTAAAGCTCACTTATTTAGCATTTTTAAGACATGCCATAGAGAGCTTGTTTTAGCGAAGATGATTTAATCAATGACTACAAAATATTATTCCTTTGAGATTAACTTTCTAGTCAAATACACACTTCATTCATATTTTTTGTAATTTATAATAACAGGGCAAACATGATACAGTCAAAAAAAGGAACAGAAAACCTGTGTTCAAGATTCAGCTGTTACTTCCTAACTTTAACTCTGTGAAAGTCATTAACTTCTCTGAGTCTCCATTTCCCTCATCTTTAATACATGCCCTACCAATTCCTATAGTTCAAAATTTATGGTTTTGTCATATAGGAAGATTATTAATATATTAGCAGCTCAAAATAATAGCTAATAATTATATAATGCTTTAAAAGATGTCACTTTATCCATATAGCAATTATTATTCACATTTTATAGGCAGAAGTTAAATAACAGATCCAGGTTCCTACAACCAGAAAATATTTCAGATCCTTCTGCCTTTATCTACTCTACCATCTAGCTTTTAAAAATAGTATATATCAGCAGTATAGGGACAGAGCTAAGATGGTGGCATGAAGCTAACATACTCCCAGAGTTTTTCCCTTCCAAAGAGAAATGAAACCTCCGCACTGACATTAAAGCTACAAATCCCAGCAAGAAAAAGAGAAGATCCAAATTTTTCAGTGGTTGGAGAATCTATGGAGAGGGTCTCTTTGAAAGAATAGGGGAAATAGAATCAAGTAAGACTGGAGAGGCGGAAAGCCAATAGGAGGCTTTTAACCACATGCAGTCCAGATCCCGACAACTTGGCAACATCATAGGTCCTGGAAGCTAGATAGCAAGCCAACAGGGAGGGTCCCAATGCCAAACAAAGTCTGAAACCTGGGAATACCAAGGCAAAAAGCACTGGAAACAAACCACTGCATAGGTAGAACCTGGACATAAAGGAGAAAATTAGTCTCTGCAAAGGCAAGGCCTAGACTGCATAGGCAACATCTTTATCAATGATAAGTTAGGGATCAGACCCCCAGCCCAGCTAAAAAACAGCTTGGATCTTTGCTCCCTATACACCAGGAGCAGAGATAAAACAATACATATGAGCAATAAAGCTAAAAGAACTCTCACTATAGAAAATTAGTTTGTAGATAAAGGTGATAATAGTGATATGTCCAAAGAAGAAACTGATGACAAATTACTGACAGGGGAAGTAGCAAAAGAGTCTATGAATTGGACTCAAATCCAAAACCATATAGAATAGCTTTAAAAGAATTTAAAAACCAGAGAAGATAGGAAGAAGAAAAATGGAAGAAATGAGAGTCCTGAAGGAAAAGTATGAAAAGTTGACCAGAGAAATCAACTCCTTTAAAAGTAAAAATAACCCAAAGGAAAAGGAAACAAAAAAAACTAATTGAAGAAAATAAAACACTAAACATTAGAATTGGACAAATAGAAATCAACGGAGCTATGAGATTACAAGATTCCATCAAACAAAATAAAAAGGCTGAAAAAAATTGAAGAAAATGTAAGAAAAAGAAACAATCTGGAAAATAGATTCAGAAGAGATCATTGACAAATCATCAGACAACCAGAAAGCCTAGATCAAAAAAAGAACCTGGAAACATCATGCAGGAAATGTTCCAGGGAAAACTGTCAAAATTTTCTAGAACAAAAGACAATAGTCATTGAAAGAATACACAGAACTCCTCCAGAAAGAGACCCCAGGATGAAACTCCAAGGGCTATTTTAGCCAAATTCTAGAACTCTTATATAAAGGAGGAAATATTGAAAGCAGCAAAAGGAAACAATTTAAATACAAAGGAAACACAATCAGACTCACACAAGACCTATCCTTCTCAAAGCTAAAGGACCAGAGGATTTGCAGCACCATATACTGGAGAACAAAGGACCTAGTATTACAACCAAGAATTTACTATGCTGCAAAAATTCAACATCTATTGTAAGGGAAAAAGATGGATGTTCATTGAAATAGAATTGCAAAATTTCCTGACAAAAATACCAGAACTGACAGAGAATTCAATTGACAAATACAGGACTCAAGAGATGCATAAAAAGGTAAATGGAAAGGGAAAGGACAAAACAAAACAAAACAAAACAAATGTTAGTGAAGACCATCAAATTGCATCCCACCTCAAAAGGGAAGATATAATACTTAAAACTCTTGACACTTGTACTTCTCTTAGGAAAATGAAAGGGTCTAATATAATTGAAGAAATTGGAGTTAGAAGATATGGGTATGATTGGATCTTGTCTTTCCACTGAAAAGGTCCAGGATGACATCACTATGTTTGAGAGAAAAAGTGCAGATGAAAAGCAGGAATGTTTACTTTTTACTTAGTTGTTTCTGTTTCCTTTGACCTACTCTAATTCTGCTGGCTCACAAGCCTTAACACTTTCTCTGTTGAGGGCTTCATAAGCTGGGTAGTCCTAAATTAGTTTCCTATACTTTACAATCAATTGCAAAATTCTTCAGTGAGACATCAAGAGCATCTCAGTAGTTAAAGCCCTTTGAGATTCTTATTGTTAATAAAATCAGGGTTGTACTTATTCCATACTTTACTTAACAAAGGATTAAGTACCCTAGGTGGAGAGAGGGGATAGAAGTGTAGGAGGAAATGTGCTTGGGGGAGGGGTACAAATACTTCCTAAAATGTTTTCAATTTGGATGAAATTTTGGCTGATGAAGATTGTGTATCCTTAAAGGACACTTAAAAATGAGGTAAGGTAAAAAGTGTTTATATTTTGAAAAGTATACTTCTAATGAGACAGAAGGAGGAGGGTACTTAGTGACTCTGAGGCAGTGCTGCTTATCAAACAATCAGTCAATCAATGAATCTATGATGGTACTTTCATAATACTTTGACCTAATCAAAAAATCAATTAATCAAGTTGTGTTTGATGATACCTAGTTAATAGCACTTGAGAGATAAATAAAACCAGATGAAGAGGCACAAAGATTTATGATTTTAGATGGAAAGAGTAGAGGATGAGAACACTGAGTAAAATCCTGTTCAGTAGATTGGACCCAGAGAGGGAATAAAATACTTTCCCACTTGAGTTTTAAAAACTATTCTTCTCTACATGGAAGGTGGGGCAAGGCAGAGGAAGGAAAAGACAAGGGAAGAAGGCATTGAGAAAAGGGAAGGCAGAGGTATATGTGAAAATAAACTGAAAGTCAAATTTTAAAAAATAGTTAAAAGGGAAAGCAAATAAACTTTTGGTGAGGAGGAATAAGAGGAAAGGAAAGAGAAAAATACAAATGGGAAAGATAGCATGGAGGGAAATACAGAATTAGTAATCTTAAGTGTGGAAGTGAATGGGATGAACTGTCTCTAAAACAGAAGCAGATAGCAGAATGGATTAAAAACTAGAATCCTACAATATGTTTTTCACAAGAAACACACATTTGAAGCAGGGAGATACACACAGGACAAAGGTAAAAGGATGGAGCAAAATAAATTACGCTTTAGCTGAAATAAAAAAATCAGGAGTGGAGATCCTGATCTCAACTTAGACAAAAGCAAAAGTAGATCTCATTAAAATGATAAGGAAGGAAACTGCATCTTATGAAGAGGCATCATAGGTAATGAAGCTGTGTCATTGTTAAACATGTATGCAGCCCGTAGTATAACATCCAAATTCCTAGAGGAAAAACTGAGTGAATTACAAAGAGACATAGCCAGAAAAACTTTAATAATGGAAGACCTCAACATTCCTCTCTCAAAACTAGATAAATTTAGTCACAAAATAAACAAGAAAGAAGTTAAGAAGTTGAATGAAATCTTAGAAAACTTTATGGGGATAAAAAAGAATATATATACATATATATATATATATATATATATATATATATATATATATATATATTCTCTGCAGTACAAAGCACCTATAGCAAAACTTACCTATAATCAAATGCAGAAAGGCAGAAATAATAAATGCATACTTCTTAGACTCTGATGCAATAAAAAGTACATGTAATAAAAGATCACAGGAAGATAAACCAAAAACCAATTGGAAACTAAATAGTGTAATTTTAAATAAATAACAAATCATAGAAATAATCTATAATAATATCCAAGAAAATGATAATAATGAGATATAATACCAAAAATTATGGAAAGTAGCTAAGACAGGGTTTTTTTTAGGTTTTTGCAAGGTAAATGGGGTTAAGTGGCTTGCCCAAGGCCACACGGCTAGGTAATTTTTAAGTGTCTGAGGCCAGATTTGAACTCAGGTACTCCTGACTCCAGGGCTGGGAATTCTATCCATTGTGCCACCTAGCCACCTCCTAAGACAGTTTTGAGGGGAAACTTTAAATCTCTAAATGATTCAATGAATAAAATCAAGAAAGAGGAGATTAATGACTTAAGCATGCAACTAAAAAAGCTAGAGAAAGAAAAATTATAGATCCCTAATTAAATACCAAAGTAGAAATTCTGAAAACCATTGATCTACTAAATAAAACTTAGAGTTGGTTTGATGAAAAAAACCACCAAAATAGATAAACCTTGGATTAAGCTAAAAGAAAGAATATAACCAAATGGAACTAAACACCAATGAGGAGGGTATGAAGAGATCTTTCAAGATTATTGTTGAACTGTATGCCAATAATTTGGATAACCTGAATGTAATAGATGAATATTTGCAAAAATGATTTGACCATATTTACAGAGAAAAAATAATATACTTAAATAACCCCATTTCAGAAAAAGAAATCGAAGGAACCATCAATAAATTCCTTAAGACAAAGTCTCCAGATCCAGATGAATTAATGAGTGAATTCTACCAAACATTTAAGGAACATTTAATTCCTATTCTATATAAACTAAATAAAAAAATAGGAGAAGAAGAAATTCTGCCAAATTCCTTTTATGGCATCAACATAGTGCTGATACCTAAACCAGGATGAACTGAAACAGACAAAGAAAGTTATAGATCAATCTACCTAATGAACATTGATGCAAAAATCTTAAGTAAAATATTAGCAGTGAGTATATAGCATATTATCATATAAATATACTATATAAATATAAGTATTAAATATACTATGTCCAGTTAGGCAGGGATGGTTCAATATTAGAAAAACACTCAATATAATTTAGCATATTAATAGAAAAACCAACAGAAATCATATAATTATCTCAATATATGCTGAAAATGACTTTTGATAAAATACAAGATCCATTCTTATTAAAAAACACTAGAAAGCTTAGGAATAAGTACAGTTTTCCTTAAAATAATAAGGAATATCTTTCTAAAACATCAATAGATATTATATGTAATGGGGATAATCTCAGAGTATTTCCAACTAGATAAGTGGTGAAACAAGTATTCCTCTTATTACCATTACTAATCATTATAGTATTAGAAATTCTAGCTTTAGCAATAAGAGAAGAAAAAGAAATTGAAGGAATCAGAATTGTCAATGAGGAAGTAAAAGCTTTCACTCTTTGCAGATGATATGATGGTATACTTAGAGAACCCATGAAAATCATCTTAAAAATCTCCTTGAGGGCAGCTAGGTGGCATAGTGGATAAAGCACCGGCCCTGGAGTCAGGAGTACCTGGGTTCAAATCCGGTCTCAGTCACTTAATAATTAACTAGCTGTGTGGCCTTGGGCAAGCCACTTAACCCCATTGCCTAGCAAAAAATCTAAAAAAACAAAACAAAAAAACCCAAAAATCTCCTTGAGACAATTAATAAATTCAAAAAAGCAGAATATAAAATAAACACGCATAAATCATCAGTATTTCTATATTTGAATAATAAAGCCCAAGAGCAAGAGATAGAGAAATTCTATTCAAAGTAATTATAAACAACACAAAATAATCCCAATACAAACCCAGAAACTATGTGAACACAAATATAAAGCACTTTTCACTCAAATGAAGTCAGATCTAAATAATTGGGGAAATGTCAACTGTAAATGGTTAGGTCAAATTAATATAACAAAAATGACAATTCTACCAAAATTAAATTACTTATTCAGTGCCATGCCAATCAAACTGCCAAAGAATTATTTTACCAAGCCAGAAAAAAAAATAATAACAAAATTCATCTGAAATAACAAAAGATCCAGAACAGCAAGGGGATTGATGGAAAAAAAATTGTAAAGGAAGGTAGGTTACTCTACCAGATCTAAAACTATTATACTATGAAATGGCAGTCATCAAAACTGTCTGGTTAAGATATAGAGTAATGGGGGCAGCTAGGTGGCATAGTGGATAAAGCACCGGCCCTGGAGTCAGGATACCTGGGTTCAAATCCGGTCTCAGACACTTAATAATTACCTAGCCATGTGGCCTTGGGCAAGCCACTTAACCCCATTGCTGTGCAAAAACCTAAAAAACAAAAATAACTACATAAATTGTTGTATATAAATAGGTTAGAATTTTTTTGTTTTGCCAAAATGTTAACCTGATTAGAGCAAAGAAACATTGGATGAGATAAGCACTGATTCAGGCTGAAAGGCACAGAAACAAGAGAACAACAAGCTTTAAAAATATAGATAAAAGCCACACTTAAAGATGGCCAAATTGATTGATTTTCAGGACCAATTTTGACTCTGGAGAACAGACAAAGAAAAACACATCCACCTTCTCAGTAGGAGTTGGCATACTATGGATATGGACTGTTTTATGCACTGCTAAGTTTTAATTTCTATGTTGGCTAGTTTCGCTTAACTTTTTTTTTCCTTCTACTATGAAAGGGTTCAATATGAGGGAGAGGGAGAAAGAATGCATTTTGGAAAGCAACTGTAATGTAAAACAATAAAAACAAAGACAAATAAAGGAAAACAAACAAACAAAAAAGGATTTGGTTTAGATAAATCTCCAGGACTGAATCCTAGTGTCAGCTATATCACCAGACTAACAGACTTAGAATTTTATCCTCTAAGGATTAGGTCTTCCTACCTATAAAGAGAAAATTTGGACAGAGTTATTTTTTATGTCATTTCGAAGTATGTGATTGTGAAGTATGTGATTATTATCTTATGCAAAATAATTACAATTGCTAAGAACATGGTCTTGAAAATCTTAGAATGGGGATTGTATGCAGCTCCAGCTACAATTGGGAAAAAAATTGTTGTATTTGGACATTTTTACTATTTTACTCACAAATATTATCAAGGTGTTCTTGTGGCTAGGGACAATAAAAAGCTGACTATATCAAGATGGCAGGACCAATGGAAAGACTTTCTTCTGCTCCCTCTTTCCCCATACTTCAATACCTTTTTCAATGCAGATGTTTGAAATGCCATGAATGGCAGAAATCCTTTTTATCTTCAATAAGAGGTAGCTTAAGATCCAACTGAATGGAATTTTCAGTCATAATATAGACTTAAATTTACACAATGGTTCAGATCTTTTTCTGAGTGCAAAACTTGATATAGACACCTGAGAGGTAATCAAATTGATTGAAATGAAAAAATTATTAAGAACAATATATTTATTAAGCATAATCATTCATTAATAATAATTTAATAAAAATAATTTATTGAGAATAGTTAAGAATAATACAAACTTGTTAAGTATATCATTTGCTGTGAAAAGATCTAGGGATACAAATAGAAGCAAGCAAAAATAATTTGTCCTCAAGGGGCTTATATTCTATCAGGAAAAGAAAACACATATACTTGATTGGCGACCATGGACTTTTTTTTTTAATAGTGTTGACTTGGTAACTGTTATGTGAACTAGACCCCTCTAGATTGAGGGAGAAGAGTACACATATGAAAATGAATTGATTAAGCAAAACAAAACAAAACAAAAGCTATCATAAATTGTGATTAAAACCATAGCAATTCACATTTAAAGTCACTACAATTCTAATGAAAAGTGTGTTTGATAGTTCTACTCATTCAATTAGTCATTGTATATAATATTAATTTTGGTATCTTTTAGGGTTTTCATTTATATTATTGTAATCATCATTTCCCTTTTTATATTTTTTGAAATAGTACAATTCCTATGAATCATGGACACAGTAGTATTTTTTATATGAATCATGTAATTCCCAAATTTATGAGCACTCATTTTGCTTTTAGCTTTTTCAGATAGTGCTACTATGAGTATTTTGGTATATTTAGTAAATTTTGTATTTTCTTTTTGCCTCCCTGGGACATATTTTTAATAGGATAAAAAAGCAAAGGTTATCTATAGATTAGGAATATTTCTTATATGATTTCAAACTAATTTCTATAATCAAACTGAATTTTGACTTAGCTAAATGGGTATTTTCCAATAATTTAGTTCAAATCTAATATTTCTCCCTTCTCACTCCATGACTTTTCATTCATCAGCATCAGTGTCAGAATAAATAATTCTGTTCTCTTTACTGTTTGCTTCCTTTAAGAATTTGTAGACTATTATCATGTCCGACACTGTCTGCTTTTTTGTCAAGATGCAAATTTTTAGGGTTCTTTCTTCTCTCAACTTTCATCATAAATCAAATGTTCCATTTTCTTAATCATCTTTATTGCTTTTTTTCTGGACTCTTTCCAGTTTATTTACATCTTTCTACTTTAGTGGAGATCAAAGCTGAAAGCAATTTTATTGCTGGAAGTCTTATCAGAATTATATAAATATGGAATGTTATATTCCTACTTTATGATGGGTTTTTTGGTTTGTTTTTAATATGTCATCTGGATTATTTAGCATTTTCCCTCAGATTCTTTGCTCTGAATTAACAGTTGCTGTTTGAGTCTACCATTAGGTAGAAAAAAATTCTTTTATGTTCTCACCAATGAAAAAATTAGCTTATGAGACTTGAAAAACATAACATAGAATCCTTGAAGTTTAAAAGATCTGTAACCTATGGTACTGCTGCTGCTTGAATTTTATAATGTGCTTTATGTTATTTCATTTGATCCTCACAATGATCTTCTTAAAGTACATGATATTTTAATCAATTTTCCAGTTGAGGAAACTGAGGTTCAGAGAGGTTAAGTAAGTCCAGGGTTACATAGTTATTAAGTACTTGAGTTAGAATTCAAAATAATTGACTCCCTGCTTTACTCCAAGGGCACCAAGTACAGATTACAACCATCTCTCATTTTATTTTGTGTGATTTCTTTCCTTGTCTTTTCATAAATTCTTCATAGAAGATTCAATATAGCACAGTACCATTCTTTTTTTGTGTTCTTTTAATATCTTTAAGTGTTTCTCTTGTTATACTAATCCTAATTTGATTAAAAAATAGAAAAAATCTACTAGGAAGTTACTTAATTTTTAAAAGTCATGATCACTGTTAAGTTCACAAATATTCATTAAGCACTTAGTACTGATACTATGCTAACTGTTGAAATATCCTTAAGAAGAGTCAGGGAAAATTTTTAAAGGGAATAGCAACATAACAATTTTATCTAGAGAAAATAAATGATACCCAGGGCAAAAACTCAATGAGCAAAATAAACCTGTGAGCAGGTTTTATATTTTTGTGGAAATATGATGGATTTCTTGATTACGTAAAATAATTGATAAAAATATCAAATCATTCAATAAACATTTATTAAGAATCTCCCATGTAAACTGTGCTAGGTCCTGGGAATAAAATGATAAAAATAAAACAAACACTTTCTACCTTCAAGAATGTCATTGGATGAATAAAAACCCTTGAAGAATAAGGCAAGTCAACATAAAGCCCTATTCTTAGCTCCAAGTTAGACATATCTAGTCTTTTACAAAGAAATGAGTACCAGGTACTTTGTTGCCTATTAGTTTTTCCCACAACTAGAGGGATCATAAAGTAGTAGGGAGGGATGTGGACCAACAACTTTAAGAGCAATATCTTAGGGAGTTGAATAGTAGCCAAATCTGAGACTCATTTCCATAATCACCTAGGGAACAGAGAAGAAAGCTAATACATTGACAGGGAGAGAGGCTTAGCATCTGCAATGTACTAGAAATTGTGCTAAGGACTTTCATAAATGTCTCATTTTATTCTCACAATAATCCTGTGTGGTAAGAATCATTATCATCCCCATTTTATAGAGGAAGAAATTGAGGCAGATAAAGGTTACGTCACTTGAAACTCAAATCTCCTTGACCTCCAGGCCCAGTGTTTCACCAGCTGCCTATATTAGAGTTATTCCTGTGGATGGACCTGGCTCATAAAGCATATGAGATTTGAAAATTAGCAGAGCTAAGGGGAAGGAGAATGAAATTTGTTATAATAGATTTCTTGGGATTATTGGCACATTGATATAATTTCGCTATACTTTAGTTAACATCTTTCTAAAATGAAATAATGAGTTCCTAATAAGGCAGAGTTTTGCTTGATTTAGAGGTAGGTGTGTGTGTGTGTGTGTGTGTGTGTGTGTGTGTGTGTGTGTGTGTGTGTATGTATATATATATATATATATGTGTGTGTGTGTGTATATATATATATATATATATATATGTTTAAGGGAAAAGTCACTTATTTTCCTGTTATTCACTTAGGTCTCCTCTTGCCTCTCAAATAGAGAAAGGAATAAAGAAATATTTTCTAAAAATATTGGGAAGAAGAGAAGACCAGGGTTTATTCTTGATCCTTTTCATCTACAAAGTAAATATGCAGAGGCAAATGAGGATTTTTTAAAAATATTTTCAAGTAGGAGATAAATAATGAGGCTAATAATGTATGTTTAGGAATATTAAATGAAATTATTCTGAATTTTCCCCTTAAGTGAAAAAAAATTCTCAATATCATAAAGAAAAAGTGATCTAAACATTTAAAAAACCCTTTGAAAAATTCAAATATGAAGTTCAACAGAAGTCCAATTATAATTAATGTTATTGTAATAGTATTATTTAATCATATTAAGCATTTGGCATGAAAGACCTTGTAGAAATTTGAATTGA
The DNA here is from genome assembly GCF_037893015.1 of Macrotis lagotis. Lineage (NCBI taxonomy): Eukaryota > Metazoa > Chordata > Mammalia > Peramelemorphia > Peramelidae > Macrotis > Macrotis lagotis. The sequence goes on from NC_133663.1 coordinate 205,561,644, forward strand.
GCCTTGACCTGTGGAATTGGAAGGCAGAAACACAAAAGTCAGTCTGAGAGCTGATATAAATATTCTTTTTAGACTATACATTCCATTGTTTCTCTTTGATGTATATATAGAGCTGGCTATTTTAACTTCTAACTACTCAGGAAGAAGGCTAGCAAGGTCATTGATCTCAGTAGAATTTCTGCTCATTTTATGTTGCAGCATGATTATGTGATGTTCACAGAATGACTGTGATCAGCAAGTTGAAAAAAAAGAATTTAAAAAAAAGAAACTCACTGTTTTCTCTATCATATGAAAATTGTTTAGGTTGTCAATAAAGAAAAAATATTTTGTATTAAAAAATTATGATTAAGCAGCAGCTATATTTTTTTTTCCTTTTGGAGTTAATATGGTGATTGTATGTGAAGTGAGAACTTCAGTGCAGAATGTCCCCTTACACTGGTACAAATGAATGCCATGTCTGATAATCATGGCATGGGAGTGTTGTTTTATATATACATATATACATATATATATATATATATATATATATATATATATATAAAATCAGAGGTAGTATATGAATTCATATCACTCTGATTCAAAGAAAGGCCTTGTACCTCTTAATTGGGAGAATAGAGCCTACATAAAGCCTTATTGAAAAATCTTAATTCCTTCCTATTCTATTTTTTCCAATTTTGGTATTTTTTAATGACAACAAAGCATATGAATTTTATTTGAAACATGATGTTCTTTTAGAAATCAATAGCTGACAGAACTTGGAATCAAAGGGTTACATGCATTATTTCCAAGACTCTGGGAATGTCTGCAGATTTTTCCCTTGAAAAGTGGGTACAAAAAAACTCATAAGTATTTACTCTTTGACTATACCTTTGAGTAGAATAACAGTAATCCATTAGCAAGTTTCCTTTTTTTGTCAAATATTCATTTAAGAAGAGTTTTCATTGAATTGACACAAATTAGGGTATAGCAAGCTTATTAATTTAATAGCAGTCTATACTTCACCATTTGTTTCACAAGTTTCAGTCATTTTCTTCATTTATTCACTTCAGATATTAATTTAAATGGCTTTCACTAAACTGTTGCATAGTGATTTTATTCTTTCGTTCTTATCCATACCTTGGGGAAATATCATAACAAAAATAAAGCTACTAAAATAATAGATTTACCACATGCTAAGTTCTACTGGCCTTATGCACTGAATGCTGCCTAAACTTAAAAGGGACCACACTGTGAAGTGGCATGTCTCAATCTAAACATACTTTCCAAATTCTCTACCTCTATCATTCTCTCCAGTCAAATCTCTTATACAAAACAACCATCTATAGTGCAATGCAATGAATGATCCATATCTACCAATTAAAAAGTGCTCAATCTGTTCTTATGTTTATTCTAAGTAAAAATGAATAGGTTACAAATATCAGAATATTATAAAAAACAATTCTTTCTTTAATCTCTTCTATTTCTCATTGCAGCTAAACTCCAATAAATATTTCTAATAATCTAAGTAATGACAATATAGCCCCTAAAGTATTTAGTATTTGTTGAACCTAGATAGCTAGGGGAAGGAATATTCTTTATAAATAAGGGGGTGAGGGGAGCAGATGATGCTTTCCTTGTTATAGGAAATAAATTCTATAATGTAATGTAATAAGCATTTTTCACCTTTTGAAACTATAATCTTTTTTCATATGAAAGACTTCAAATCACTCACACAGCACACACAATACTGTAAAGGCCTGTCCTCTGTATTTTTGACAGAAGGCTTTGACATGCAGAAGCTTTGAGGAGATAAATGCAGAAAGGGATTGAAAATGGATTCATGCCAAACTATAAAACATAGGACATATTGACTCTTCATTTATTCTGGTATCATGATGCTTCCCAAAATGAAATCTATGAATGGAAATTTAAAGTGTGCATGGAGATGATGCATAGAGATAGATATCTATATTATATATATAATATATATTTTATATACATATATGTATATATAAAATATATGTGTCTATACACACATATATGTCTCTATATAAATGCCCATATGTATAAGTTCATATATAAAATGCTCCTAGATTTTCCAAGGATTATTTTCTGAGACAATTTAAGAATAGAAGGATAAGTATGTATGTATATGAACACATATGTGTGTATGCATATACACGTGTATATGTGTGTCTAGGAATAGTTATGCATATATTTGCACATGATGAGTCAGGCTATTTCTAGATTTTTTCAAGGATTATTTTCTGAGAAAATCTATAAATGGCAAAATATATAGAGATATTTTTATATTTACAGAAACACTTTTTAATAATTATTTTGTATTTGAATTTTTTAAAAAGGAAAATCAAATTGTTTTCTTTTTTTATATACTTCTGCAAGCTATATGAATCTTCTATTTGTCTTTCACAAAAAAAGAAAAAAAATGACCTCTGTGTTTGGTAGATTAATGCCTGGCAACCAAGTGGATATCAAACAAATGTGGCACTTCTGAAGACCCAGTACCAAACTGCAAATTGGAAATACACCCTTGGTTATATTATCAACAAAGGAAACCCTTGATGTGTGATTCCACTCATCATCCCTTTTAAGCTATTATCAGACAGCTGAGATCAGAAAACAATGAATGAACATGTGCTTGATTGTTAACATGTCAGACATACATTATTAAAACAGTAGGGGCAAAGAGAGAGATGAGAGAAAAGGCATTAACATCTTTTTCCCCCTGATGTTTAAGGGTTTATTTGAAAAGAAAGGAATTCTAAGATGCATTGCCATAGACAACTTGTCTCTCTGTAATGAAGACTTAAATTGTCTTCTGGTCATTTGAGTAATAAAGAGTTGATCATTATAATATAAGTATCTATGATGTTATGAACATATGTACCCATACATGTTTATGCATATTAAGATATGTACAAATACATTCCATTAAAGATGAAGAAAGTACTGAACTCAATTTTCATCACCTCCTCATAGAGACAAGTTATCTATGTGTAACACATACAAACATATATATATATATATATATATATATACCTTAATATATATGGATAAATGTATAGAAAGAGAATAATTATATAAGAATAATTATACAATTGTTGAAATATATGTATATAAAGAGTAATAAACCAGTTCTTATATATGTATACACACATACACACACACACACACACACACATATATATATATATATATACACACTTATACATATATATTTTTTGAGGATGGGGGGTGGTGAGTTCTGTATATAGTTTTCTTGGTTTCATTACTTGACAATGATTTCAATTTTCCTACCTCTTCCTTTTCAACTCATTGTTCACCTCTTACTCCATATAAATACATATATATGTATATATATATTGCATTCAGTTTTTGGCATTATTAATCTAATCTTTCAAATGCTTAGAGCACTATATAATCTATGTGATGAAGTGTGACTATAAAGTTCTAACTAGTTCTATACAAGATTTTATCTTACCATGACTTATTTATTCCATCTATGAATTAAAACACTTTTAAAAATTCTAAAGCCTTCCCATAGCTTAATTTAACCACCTAAAGTTCTGAAGATGATTGATAATGATGATCATGATCATGATGACAGTGGTATGTACAAGGGATACTAATGAGATTTTTGGTTGCCAAGGAAACTCTTCTTTCATGAAGGGATAAGATGCTTTGAAAATAAAATTTCTAGCCTCAAAGGCTTTTGAGGACATGTGAGATCAATTAGAAGGTGCCTGAATTGCTCAGCGTAGTAGAGAGAGTCCTAGATTCTGGAATTAGGAAGACCTGAGTTGAATCTGGCCTCGATGCATACTGGCTTTGTGAACGTGGATAAGTTATTAACCTCTCTGACTTCAACTTCCTCATCCATAGAATGAAAAGTAATGGAAAAACATTTCATAAGTGTTTCCTATTTGCCAACCATTGTGTTAAGCACTGGGAAGACAACCAGAAAACCAAAATGGTTTCTGATCTAAAAAAGCTAAGTCTAATCAGGAGAGACAATACATCAAGAGGAGTTCAGCTGTAGAGTACAAGGAGCTGTTGATCTTTAGTGGGAAATGAAAGAGTTGATAGTAATGCTCAGAATACTATTATTATGGTAGCAGTATGGAAGATATGTAACTTTAAGAATTTTTAAAGGGATCACATGAGATAAGACAAATAAAATAAACCTTATAGTACTATACAAGAACTAATTATCATAGAATACAGTTTTCTTCAACTATTTATATCTCAGTACTTATTTTTCTAGTGATAAAGACATGGGACAAATTTAAGGAACTTCCAAGTATCTCTTTCTCCCATATTATAAAACTACTATGACTGTAAAATTCTATTGGGTACTTCTCTTGCAAAAAAATATAATATTTTTCCTCATACAAAATAGAGATATTTTAGACCTAAGTTTTATTATATTCACATAGAAATTATTAAAGTTGATTATTTACTATTCCTTATTACATTATTGGATGTGATTTTGTCCAGAATTATAAAAGCTAAAAATAAAATGAATAGTTTCTATTTCTTCGGAATTTAAATGGATTCAGAAAAAACTATACACATGTGCAATTGTTTTTTCAATTATGAATACTGATATTTTCAAAATAATCACATTTCATTAAAAACTGAGTTATAGGATGATTGCATTTGAGCAGCATTTCAAAAGTCCAGAATTTTTATAATTCTTTAAAGGATGCCAGAAATTAATTAATTACAACTTATTCATTTCCTTGAGTTCCTCTAATAGTCTGTTACTTTGCTCAATAGTCAAATAGGTTCTACTTTTTTCTTCCTTCTTTTTTCTTTCCTTTCTTGCTTCCTTTCTTCGTTCTTTCCTTCCTTCCTTCCTTCCTTCCTTCCTTCCTTCCTTCCTTCCTTCCTTCCTTCCTTTATTCCTCCTCACTTTATTTTATTTCTCCCTTTGTCTCTTCAAGGGATCTTTCCCCTTAGAGGAACTAATAGAATAAATTTTGAAATTATTTAGAAAGTATTATTATTAAACCTTATTATTGTAAAAGTTGATTGTGTTCCAAAAAGTGTTACTATTGATGGAATTATTTCAATGTCCTTTACTTGTTACCTGTAAAATGTTTGATTTGGCAAAATGCCTGAATTATAGATCTAGCCTAGTGTTCTTGGTATCACCAAGTGTCTTGGTATCATCAAATCAATTTTGAAAATGTTGAGTAGTAAATAAGAATAGAATGTCGATTCAACTTTCAAACATTTTTCTAGGACCAAGCTCCTAAGAACTGAGTCTAAAATCACATACTAGACTTCTGAGAGATAGCAAAAGGGAAATGCTCTATCATCATTTTTCTCTCTTCTGGGTGTTTTTTGAGATCAAGTTTGAAGATTATTTATGCACAGGTCATGGATGGCTCACTCTCCCCTTTCTACCAATGTATAGACTTAACTACTCCTTGGAGAATCCTGTGACTCTAGAAATGGACTCCACATTACTCTGATTTGATTAGTCTTATAATGAACTGGAGAGGAGCAAAACTTTAGACTTTTTATTAGAGTATTAGAGTATTAGAGTTTAGACTTTTTATTAGAGTATTCCTTTTATGCCACAAATTTATATCAGCTCCTGAGATATAGTTTTGATAGAGACAATTAAGATGACTGGAAAGATTCTGGATAGAACTATCTTTAAAAATATAAGCATTTCACCACCCCTATGATTTAAACATTTTAACAATAGAAATTTAAATACAATTTTGGGCTTTGTTTCTTAAATCTCTAATTTTATTTCCAAAAACTAATCATTGAAACATCTTAAATTAGATTAAATTTTTCTACTACTAGTTTGTTTTTGAAAATCAATCAGTTTGAGTGATTTAGAATTTCATGCTTATGTTCTCCTATTCCAAATTAGAATGTTAACATTTTTTTATAAAATCCCTAAAATGAAATTTTAGTCATGCTGTCATTATTGATTTGGTCATTCAGAAAATGAAACTGAAAGGATTTAAATAAGTTATAGGCTTATATGACCTTTTTTTTTGAGAGAGTATGTGCTCAAATCACTTGTCCAATAGATCTAGGCAATCATATGGTACAAGGGAAAGTACACTGCCTCTACTTAGTTTGTATGTGACCTTGAACAACCGTTTCGACATTCTGTGCCTCATTTTCCTTATTGGAAAAATGAGGTGAGTTTGACTTCTAGATCTAAAAAGACTAGATCAGCTCTAAATCTATTATTCTATGAGGACCTAAGATAGAAATATTAAGAGATTAATATAAAACATGGAGGCCATTATCTGAATACCTAAAATTAGTTCTAGCTACCCAAAAATCACAAGAAAAAAAAAGAGAAATTCAGGATTTAAAGTCATAGAATCATAAGATCTAAAGTTTCACCATATCATTCTACTCACCTATCTTCAGATAGTATCACACTTAAACTATATGAGGCTTATTATCTATCTTATGCTTAAAGACTTCCAGGAAAAAGACTACACAATTTCTCTTGGGATAAAATTAGAATTTTTAATAGTATTCATCCTCAGGAAATTCTTCTTTATATTAAATATATAGCTCAGTTAAATCTGTTTCCTTTAGTTCTATTCTTATTAGAGATAGGGAACACCTGGATATGATTCTATATATAATTATAATTTATGTTTTAAAAGATTAAAAGCATTGTGACATAGCAGGAAAAGAGTCAGTCTCAGAAGACATAAAATCCTCTCTTTAATTCCCACTGAGGACAAATACTGTGTGATCCAGGACAATTCATTGAATCTCCCAATGTGTTGGCCAGTGGTGAAAATCTCAAAGAAAAGAGGACTACTAAAATTATTCATAATGATCCTTACAACCAAATATTATCTATATTTTACTATATTTTTATTTGTTTGTTAAATAATTCCCAATCACATTTTAACTTAGTTCAGGTTGCAGGGTATGTATTTGAAATCTCTGCTCTAAGCAATTCTCTATGAAGAGGATGTTGTTTTGCATAGATAGAAGAATTTTTCAGAAGGAAATTTTTATAATAATGAAATGACCTATCTAGGACATATTCCTATGTATAAAAGTATTTATTAAATCTTTCCATTCTTCTTTCTACCACCTCAATTTCTTTATCCTTCTAAAATATATTCTATTTTAGATTTGTTTTAAAATTTGCCTTAATTTATGCAAATTTCCAACATACTTGTTAAGGATTGAATCCCAGGACTGAGAACAATACTATTTAATAAGACCCCTATATAATCTTATGTTTTGTCCTTCATTCTGGAAGACAAACCATGACAGTAGGGAAATGAAGCCAAGGCAAGTACTTGAATTGGATTTGAGAGTGGTAGCTGCCGTGCTAAGTCACTAGTCTCACATTCATCTCCAGAACCAACTGGGTCCAGTGTCCAGATATGAATCAGGATATTGGGAAATGGTGCTGGATGTGAGGCAGTCAGGATTAAGTGACTTATCCAAGGTTTCACAGCTAGTAAATGTCAAGTGCTTCAGGCTGGATTTGAATTCCTTCCCTCTTGACTCCAAGCCAATCTTCCATCCACTGCGCCACCTAGCTGCGTATTTTGGAAGAAAAAAATTGAAAAATATTTCTAAGTTTCTGAAACTTTAGAAAGTTCTTTATGTACATTGGAAATCTTAATAAAAACCATTCATTGTTCCCTTTCACAAAATTTGTTATTCTAAAATGAAAAATATAAAGCCACATGTTTCCCTTGATTTTTACATTCTCTGAAGCAACAATATGTTTTTCTAACTAGATTTAGTTTATATCTCATGGCATAAAAAAAGTAATGACACTGAACAAAGTTCTCAAACTTAAAGATTCCTTAATGGGATTTCCTAGAGTTTGAATTGGAACCTTCAAGAATCCTAAGCTCATTATACTCAGTGTCTCTTTTAGATCCTTTGTTAGGTTGTCTTCATCCTCTTTTCTCACTCATATTTGTTTCTCTGACCCCATAAGGTTTTGTGATGGTAAATATATTTTTTATTGCTGCATATCTTTCTTGTAGACTTAAATAAAATTCACCTAACTCCAAAACAGTTTTCATTCTATAGACATAGAAAGGATGTGTGTGAGGAAGGAGATAATAAGAAGAAGGAGAGTCCTGAGTTTATAAAGGATATGGATAAGGAAGACCCCCCCCCAATAGTAATGTATGAAAAGTCCTAAAAAATCTCACTAAGAAATCATTTTAGTTATCTTTAAAACTTTGAATTGTACTTTAAATTTTAATGCTCATTTTTCTTTAATAGATTATTTCTGCATTGACAAAATTAATTGTATTATTCAGATATAGATGAAATTTAACTAAAATGAATACTCTCTTCAAAATAAATATAACTTACTGGCCCTGGAGTCAGGAGTACCTGAGTACAAATCTGATCTCAGACATTTAATAATTACCTAGCTGTATGGCCTTGGGCAAGACACTTAACCCTGTCTGCCTTGCAAAAACCTAAACTAACTAGCTAACCAACTAACTAAATAGATAAATAAATAAAACTTAGATGTGAAAAAAAATCCAGTCTTCTGTATAAGTGGTGGTGGGATGGGTATTTTGACATTGTTCATACAAATATGAATGTCTAATTTTTGAGGATTTTTTACCCTAAAGATATATTGAACTACCCTTATTTCCTCTACTATGCCAAAGTTTCCCAAAGCTCAGGGACAGAGGTTACTGGTTTTTCCTTAGTCATCATAGTCTAGAAAGAGATGATTGTACACAGTGCTGAAAGCATAGTACAGAGAAGTGGTGGTTATTTTGGAGAGAAGGTAGTTTTGATGAACTGTACACAATTCCTAAAGACTAGAATAGAAGAGAAGTTACATTGAGGGTCTTTACACTAAGGATGATTCCAGAGTGGAGAGGACTCATTCAGGTACTCCAGAGCCTAAAGATGATTTATAATATTTTAGATCAAGATGAACATGATGACCATTTTAAACAAGTCAATCTTTGTAGATCCTCATGAACCTTAAGATAAAATGCAACTTTAGTGTTTGTAATCATCCTAAAGACATTTTTACCCCACATGCAACTGTATCCTTAGAGTTGCTATAATAGCATAAAATTTTATTTTGCTTTTGAAGATATTAGCTCAGTCACCAATATGACTGAGTCATATGACACATTTTCTGAAATAATCATTTTACATTTCTAATGTGAGGACCCTCTAAACTTTTTCAATTTGGTTTGGTAAATAACTTCTTTCTAATCCATTTAGGCAGGAAGTTCTACTTCCACTGGAAATTTTCATTGGACTTTTTTTTGAAGTTTATTTTCTGAATTTAGAAAAAAAAGAGTGTTGATAAAAACTCTGGACCTCTTTATAGGAAAATGTCTCTATATGCACAATATGGGCCAACTCTTTCTCTGAGATCCACATGTAAAACTGCCATTCAAGCATGGAAATCAACCAAGCATATGAACCACTCAACAATGAATTGGCCTTTACAGTTTCCAAAACGTCTATTTAGGAAATCTATCCTGATGAAATTATAAATGGCATCCTAGGAGTTCATCTTCAGAAGTCCTCTCTACATTGTTAAATTGTTAAGTTTGCTAATTATTTTTACTTAAATTTTATGAGAAAAACATTACTCAGATAGGGAATAGCAAAATGATAAGGAAATTCTTGGACATAGGCAGATTCACAGGATATAAAAATACAAGTTTTAAAAAACTGGATTGCTGCATGATTTTTTCCATCTTATGTAATGTACTGCTTTTCCTCTCAAATACATTCTGACACATCCAGTGCTGTTTGTGAAGCACAAAGGTCAAACAGAGGTTGAACTGTTCCCTTCTTAATTGGGATATTTAATAACTCAAACCCACATTTGCTCTGACCTGGAAAAGGTTGGATTCCCCAAACAGTAGTTTTCCATCATAACAATATGTTCATTCTAAGTAAATTGTGACAGAAACTGTATACCTATGTAGGATAGATAAAATGTATGCTATGTATTGACTATATGAAGACATTTATACCCATAATTAAATATTTGTTTACCTCATATTTTTCATATCTCTTGTTATAGATGTGTGTTTTGTCATATCTGATTTTTATCTTCTTGGACTCCTTGGATGGTCCAGGGCACATAAGAAACCCATAAAAATTAGTGTTTTACTATGATAATAAACTATTTATTGTCAGTTGATATGCTTGAAAATTTGACAAAAAATATGCCTATATGGGAGAAGCTAGGTGGCATAGTGGATAGAGCACCAACCCTGGAATCAGGAGGACCTGAGTTCAAATACAGTCTTAGACACTTAGTAATTGCCTAGCTGTGGGACCTTGGGCAAGTCATTTAACCAAATTGCCTTAAATAAATTTTAAAAATTTACAAAATATACATAGATAAACATACACATGCTTAGACAGTTAAGATCATCACTGATGGTCACATACACATTTTTCTGTACCTAAAAATTACTTTATCTCCGAATAGGATTTTAGGCTTTTCTAACATGAGATCCCTGAGGGCTTTTTTTCACTTTCCTTATATTTTTAGCATTTTGATAATTTTTAAATATAATTGGCTTTCTCTGTAAGTCTACGTATTATTTTATCAATTTTAGGAAGTCAACATATAAAGTACTTTTCATATACTAAAGTGCTTTTAAATATTTTATTATTTATAATAATTTAAAACATTATTCTGAGAAACCCATAGTTTTAACTGGACTTTCAGAGAAGTTGTTGAGACAACAAAAAGGTTTCAAGCCTTTAATAATAAAAGAGATTATCATGTCTAATTATCATAGATATTCTTAGAAGCATATTTTAAATGAGGAAAATAGTTCTAAGTCAGAGTACTTGTGAACCCTGCAGTCTTTCTCTAGGCATTGAGATCTCCTTAATCTTGATTTCCATCTCTACCATTGTTCCACTGATCCCCCAGCTGTTCCTCTCTGACTCCAGACTCAACACTGCTCTTTGGAATCTTATAACCTGATCCAGTCATCTTTAGTCCCTGGAATATCTAAATGAGTCCTATCCTCTCCATTGAATCATCTTGGTATAAGGCTCTTCAGAGAAACCTCTTTTCTGTGTTCTAGTCTTTAAAAACTGTATGGTTCAACAAAACTTCCCCCCACCCCATCTCCTGTAACCATCACCACCTATTTAACTGGAATTTGTTTCGTGGTATGAAGTTTTGTATGATGAGGAAGAAGCCAATGACCAGAAGATGAAGTCCAATCATGGATTTGGTCAAAAGAGATATTCTTGATGCAAACCAACTGCTTCTATTTTCTTCAGCTCTTGTTCCAACTCCAGCTCTGAGTATGATCTCTGTGCAACTGACTGCCTCTGAGATTGGTTAAGACTGAATAAGGCAGGGAAGGAGAGAAAAGGTCATCTGAGGTCAATAGGAGTTGGGTTATAAGCACTGTTCTAGAGAGTTGGTTTAGCACATCTCATCCATGATGTTGGTATAAATTATACTTTCCCTTCCCATAATCAATTCTACTGTCTTTTATTCCCTCCTTGGAAATGATCTTTCCCAGTATGGGATCAAGTGTTTATTTATTTTAAATCTCTTATTTTAAGAAAGGATATAGTGATCAATGATAACTTTATACAACTTTAGTTTGAATTCTTGTGTGTTACACCTATGTAAATACTTTCATATCATGTTATTTATTTATTTATTTATTTATTTTAATTTTAATTTATGGAAAGCATTTCCATAATATAACAAAATAAACATGATTGCAAATGAAGCTGCAAATGGATTATGTACCATCAACAGTTCCTTTTAAATACATAATAAAATTATCATATAAATTTCTTTTTTTCCTTTCAGCAACCTGGAGATTGTTACCATTAGATACAAATATATATATGAATCTAAAATCATTTTTTACATCTATCTTTTTTTCCTGGATGCAGATTTTATTCCTTCATATGACTCCTGTAGTCAGTACAGATATTTAAGTTAGTCAAAATAATTTAATTATTCAATGTTCTTCCTAAAACAATTGCTATCACTGGATGTAATATTCTCTTGTTTCTTCTCATTTTCATTTTCCATTTTGTCATGCAAGTCTATCCATGCTTTTCTTATCTCATCAAGTTCATTTATAATAGCAAAGTAGTATTCCATCATAAACATGTGTCATAATTCATTCTTCTATTCCCCAGTTGACAAATATGTCTACAATTTCTTGTTTTTGTCACTACAAAGAGAATTGCTACAAACACTTTTGAACATATGGATACTTATGAATGCAATGGAATATTATTGTTCTATAAGAAATGATGAGAAGGCTGATTTAAGAAAAACCTGAAAAGGTTTAAATGAACTGATGTTGAGAAAAGTGAGCAGAGATTTGTACATAGTAACAGCAAAATTTTGTGTAGACTTAACCTCTTCCCAAAGTGATCCAAGACCATTCTAAGACTTGTGTTGGAAATTGCCATCCACAGCCAAAGAAAGAACTATGGAGTCTGAATGCAGATCATAACACACTATTTCCATGTGTTTTTTAAAAAATATTGTAGTTTTCCCCTTTTATTCTAATTCTTCTTTCACAATATGAATAGTAGGGAAATATGCTTATTATTATTATGCATGTGAAATCAAATCAAATTGCTTGCTGTCTTGCCAAAGGAGTGAGGAAAAGATCCAAAAATAATTGATGAAAACTATCTCTCCATGTATGTAGATAAATATATAATAAAAAAGAACATATAGGGTTTTTTTCCTCTTTCCCTAATGATCTTTGGAAATAGACCTAATAGTGATTTAAGTGGATCAAAGTTCAAAATGGCCAGTTTAACTCTTTGAACATAATTCTAGATTGCTCTGCAAAATGATTTCTCACAATTCCACCAACAATGAATTAGTATCCAAATTTTTCACATCCCTTTCAGCATTACTTTCCTCTTCAGTGATTTTAGCAAATCTGATAGGTATGAAATGATATCTCAAGATTGTTTTAACTTGTATTTCTCTAATCAATAATCAATTGGAGAATTCTTATATGACTATATATTGTTTTGCTTTATTTAACTAAAAACTCTGTTCATATTCTTTAACCATATGTCAATTGGGGAATAATTTATATTCTTATAGATTTTGCAATATTCTTTATGTTTTTGAAATATGGAACTTTTTTCTGAGCAACCATCCTTAAAATTTCCCTTAAAAATTTCTGCTTTACTTTTGATCTTGGTTATTTTATTTGCGCAATACTTTTTAAATTTAATGAACTCAAAATTATCCATCTGTGCCTCACTCTGCTCTCTATCTCTTGTTTATTCATAAATTGTTCACTTATACATAAGACTGATAAGTAATATATTCCACATTATTCTAACTTTCTTCTAATATTTCTCTTAATATCTAGGTCATGTATCAATTTTGACCTTGCTTTGGTGAAGATATATATAAGATAATGGTCTAGTCCTAATTTCTGCCATACTGCTTTCCAATTTTCCGAACAACTTTTTCCAATGATGAATTTTTATCCCAAAACCTTAAGTCAAGGTTATCATATTTATTTGATGCTGTGTTGTAAATTAAATGTTTACTCTGTTCTAACTTTCTATCTTTTTATTTTTAGCCAGTACCAGATAGTTTTGATAATTACCGTTTTATAAGATAGTTTAATTATATGGTATTACTAAACCTCCTTCGTTTACATTTTTCTCATTATTTTCTTTCTTTTCATGTTATTACATTTTATTTTTTTCAAATTCCATGTAAATGTAGTCTTCAATATTCATCCTTTTGTCAACTTTTGAGTTCCACATTTTTCTAATACCCTTTTTTCCCTTCCCCTTCCTTGTGGCAGGGAGTAATTCCATATGGGTTGTACATGTACAATCATGTTTAACATGTTTCCATATTAGTTATATTGTGAAAGAAGAATCAGAACCCAAGGGGAGAAGAACCATGAGAAAGAAAGAAAAACAAACATAAAACAAGTTTTAAAAAGTGAACTTTGTATGCTTTGGTCTGTGTTCAGACTCCAGTCTTTTAGATTTGACATTGATCACTAAACTGCTGATACCTGAGTCCATCATAGTTGAGTATCTCACAATATTGCTATCAATGTGTACAATGTTCTCCTGGTTTTGCTCACTTCATTCATCTAAGTCTTTACAGTTTTTTTTCTGAAGTCCACCCACTCACGATTTCTTAGAGAACTCAATGACATTCTTATACCATAATTGGTTCAGTCATTTCTGAATTGATGAGCATACCCTCAATTTCCAATATTTTGTCCACATGAAAAGAGCCTGATAAATATATATATATATATGAGTGTGTGTGTGTGTCTGTGTGTGTGTATGTGTAAAATATTCATATTTAAAAAGTTTATATATGTGAGTCCTTTTATCTTTTGTATGATCTCCTTGGGATACAGACCCAATAGTGTTATTGCTAGATCAAAGGGTTTGCACAAGTTTTTCTGTCATTTGGATATAGTTCCAAATTGCTTTCCAGAACGGTTGAATCAGTTCACACCTTCAGGCAGTACTACATTAGTGTTCCCATTATCCCACATATTCTCCAACATTGATCATTTTCCTCTTTTATCATTTTGTCAGTCTATGTCAATCTGAAATGATATGTGAGATGGTACCTCAGAGTTTTACTATCTATTTCTCTAATAAATAAATAAAATACCTCTTGAGAATTGTGCTTCTCGTAGGATAATTAAAGGGTCAAATATAATTGAAGAGATTGTATTTAGAAGATATGGGTATGGTTGGATCTTGATTCTCCATTAAAGAGGTCCAAGATAATATCATTATGTTTGTAACAAAAAGCCCTGATGAAAAGCAGGGATATTTACTTTAAACTTAAATGTCTCAGTTTCCTTTGACTTACTCTAATTCTACTGTGCTTATCAAGTTTTATGACTTTGATGAGGGCATCATGAGCTAGGCAGTCCTGAGTCAGTGTCTCCCATAATTTGCAATCAATTATAAAGTTCTTAAGAGGACCATCAAGAGAATCCCAGTATTTAGAGACCACTGAGATCATAATATTTAATTAAATGAGAGTTGGACTTATTCCATACTTAACAAAGGGTTAAGTACCTTGGATGGGAAGGGGAAGTGTGGGAGAAAGCATGCTGGGGGGAGGAGTACAAAAAGTTCATGAAATTATTTGACTTTCGATGATTCTTAGGCTCATGAAGATTGTATGAACTTGGAGGGTTAAAAAGGGGGATAAGGGAAAAAATGATTATAAATTGATGTAATTCAAGACTCTTGAAAAGTTATTTCTAATGAGACAAAAGAGAGAAGTGACTTTAAGGCAATACTACTTTTCAAACAAGCTATCCAGCAATCAATTTGTGATGGTATTCTGATAACAATTTGAGCTTATCAAGTAATCAATTAATCAGACTGTGATTGATGATACCTGATTAATAGTACTTGAGAGATAAATAAGAGGCAAAAAAGATTTATAATTTTAGAGGGAAAGAAGCAAGGGTATAAACACTAAGGAAATTCTTTTCAATAGATTTGGCCCACAGAGGGAATAGAATTCATTCCCACTTGGGTTTAAAAATCTATATTACTCTACAGGAAAGAGATGGGGAGTTGGGGAAGGGAAAAATAAAGAAAGGACTGATAATGAGGAAAGCACAGGTACAAGTAAAAATAAACTGAAAGTTAAATTTTTAAACATAGTTAAAGGGGAAAGGGAGTAAACTTTTGATGAGACAGAATAAGAGGAAAGAAAAGAGAAAAATATAAACAGAGTAAGACATCATGGAGGGAAATAATAGAATTAGTAATCTTAACTGTTAATGTGAATGGGATGAACTATCCCATAAAACAGAAATGCCTAGCAGACTGGATTAAAAACCAGAATGCTACAATATGTTGTTTACATTTGAAGCAGAGAGAAACACACAGGGTAAAAGGATGGAACAAAATATACTATGCTTCAGCTAAAGTAAAAAAAAAATCAAGGGTAGAAATTCTGATTTTAGATAAAGATAAAGCAAAAATAGATGTCATTAAAAGGGAATTACAAGGAGATAAAAAAACAGAAAAATTTAATGCTAGGGGACCTCAACTTCCCTAGATAAATTAACCAAAAATAAGTAAGAAGAAAGTTAAGAAGGTGAATGAAATCTTAGAAAACTTGGATATGATAGACCTGTGGAGAAAACTAAATGAGGATAGATACACTTTTTTTTTGGCAGTTCATAATACCTATTCCAAAAGTGACCATGTAATACTAGCGTATAAACACCTTGTAATTAAGTGCAGAAAGACAGAAATAATAGATGTATACTTGTCAGAATATGATGCAGTAAAAATTACAGGTAATAAAGGGTCATGGGAAAATAAAGCAAAAGCAAATTGGATATTAAATAACTTAATTTTAAATAATGAGTGGCTCAAACGGCAAGTCATAGAAATAATCAATAATATCCAAGAAAATGATAATAATGATGCATCATACCAAAATTTATGGAATGCAGTCAAGATAATTTTGAGCGGAAGCTTTATAACTCTAAAGGCTTATATGAATAAAATAAAGAGGAGATAAATATATTGGGTATGCAACTAAAAAACCCTAGAAAATGAACAAGTTAAAGATCTCCACTTACATAGCAAATTAGAAAATATGAAAATCAAGGGAGGGATTAATAAAACTGAAAACAAGAAAACCATTGTTATAATAAAGCTAAGAGTTGGTTTCATGAAAAAGTCAATAAATTAGATAAACCTTTAGTTAATATAATTTATAAAAAAAGAAAGAAGACAATCACATCATCAGTATCAAAACTGAAAAGGGTGAACTAATCATCAATGAGGAAGAAATTAAAGAGATAATTTACAGCTATTTTGCCCAACTATATATATCAATAAATTTCATGACCTGAATTAAGTGGATGAATATTTACAAAAAAATACAAACTGCATAGGTTAACAGAAGAAATAACATGTCTAAAAGAAATTCCAAAAAAGAAAGTCCAAAATCAAGAGATAGAAATGGAAATTCCATTTAAAGTAACTAGACAACATTAAAAATTTGGGAGTCTACCTCCCAAGACAAACCCAGAAACTGTAGGAATAAAATTATAAAGCACCTCTCACTCAAATAAAGTGAGATCTAAATAACTGGAAAAATGTCAATTGTTCATGTATAAGTTAAGCTAATATAATAAAAATGACAATTCTATCCAAATTAAATTATATTTTCAATGATATCAACTATCAAATAATTATTTTAACTGAGCTAGGAAAAAAGAATAACCAGATCCATCTAGAGCACAAAAGGTCAAGTATAGCAAGGGAACTGATTAAAAAAAATATAAAGGAAGGTGATCTAACTCCAATAGATCTAAAACTATACTACAAAGTGGTAGTCCTTAAAATTATCTCCTTAAGAGATAGAGCAATGGCCTCAGAGCAACAACTGAAAATTCCCTCTTGGGACCTAGAGGAAGCATATGGGCAGCCCAGAATCCTAACTCTGTCAATGAATACCGTTTATGACTTATAAGCCCCCCCCCAAAAAAAAGAGATAGGGTAATGGATCAGTTCATTAGGATAGGTTCAAAAGAAATAGTCATTTACTACAGTAGTCAAATGTTGGACAAACCCAAAAACAATAGCTTCTGAGATAAGAACTCACTATTTGACAAAAATTGTTGTGAAAATTGGAAATTAAGAATGGAAAAACTAGGCATAGACCCACAACTTACACTCTATTCCAAGATAAGGTCAAAATGGTTACAGGATTTAGACATAAAGGGTGACACCATAGGTGTATTAATGGACCAAGAAATGCCATATTTATTACCAAACATGAAATAGAGTACATTATGAACTGCAAAATGAATAATTTTGACTATATTAAATTAAGAAGTTTTTGCACTAATAAAATCATTGCTGTCAATATTAGAAGGAAAGCATGAAACTGTAAAACAATCCTCATAACTAGGAGATCTGATAAAGATCTCATTTCTAAAATATATGGAGAACTGTATCAAATTTTTAAGGTTGCAAGTCATTACCCAACTGATAAATGATCAAAGGATATGACTAGACAGTTTTCAAATGAAGAAATTAAAGCTATATGTAAACATATGAAAAAAACACTCCAAATACTTATTGACTAGAGAAATGCAAATTAAGTCAATGAGGTATTACCTCACACCTATCAAATTGGCCAAGATGACAAAAAAGGGAAAATGATAAATGTTGGAGAGATTGTGGGAGGATTGGGACAATAATGCATTGCTGATGTAGTTGTGAAGTGATCCAACTATTCTGGAGAGCAATATGGAACTATGCACAAAGAACAATAAAACTGTTTATATCCTTTGACCCAGCAATTCCAATTCTAGGTCTATATCCAGAAAAAACTAATCAAAAATGGGGGTGGGTGGAGCCAAGATGGCAACAAGAAGCAATCCAGTCTTAAGCGCTCTCTGATAAAACTTTGAAACTAAGGACTCTAACTAAACTTTCAAGATACAGAACCCACAAAGGGACCCAGCAAGGCAGTTCTTCTACTCAAGGTAACCAGGAAAAGAGCAGAAAGGCTCTGCTCCCCGGGTCAGAGGGGCGAACTGCCAGAGGGGTGTCCGGCCAGAGCGAAAGAACTTCAGCCTCCTGGAGACAGCACCAGGGCGCTGGGAGCCTCAGCTCACAGCTGTGGGGGAGTGTCCTGAGCCGCACCCCGGGGAGCACTAAGCACAAAGTGGGGAAACAGCAGATGACTTCTGCCAGAGTGAGCACGTGGAGCCCAGTCCTCAGGGCACACAGCAAGCAGCGTGGTCTTTCTGCAGCCCAGATCCAGAAACAGAAACAGGCAGAGCTGGTAAGCAGGAGCCCCCAGGGCATGAGCCCATTGAGAAGAGGGAGTGAAGAGAGACTGCCAAGCTCTGTCCTCTGCCCCTGGAAGAGGACTCTGGGGCTCTGACCACATTCAGATCCTGATCACAGTCTAGGCCCCCCCATAGAACCGCAGGGCCCCCCCACCTCAGCCCCATGGCAGAGGGGGGACACTTATGGTCATTCACAGACCAGGAGGGAGGACAGAGCCTCACACACTGAGACCTGTGTGGGAGTGTCCCAAAAGCTCAGGAAGCACCCCCAAACCAGGCCCAGGATGGGAAAAATGAGCAAGCAGAGAAACAAGAGGAAGACCATTGAGAAATATTTTGCAAATGAGCCCAAGAAGGATCAAAATACTCAGTCTGAAGATGAGGAAGCAAAAGATCCTGCATCTAAAGACTCCAAGAAAAACAGAAATTGGGCTCAGGCTATGACAGAGCTCAAAAAAGAGTTGGAAGAAAAACTGAGAAAAGAAAGGAGAGAGAGATGCAGGAAAAACTTGAAAATGAAGTCAGCAGCCTAATCAAGGAAATCCAAAAAAATGCTGAAGAAAATAGCATGCTAAAGACCAGCTTAGATCAAATGGATAAGACAGTTCAAAATGTTATTGAGGAGAAGAATGCTTTAAAAAGCAAAATTGGCCAAATGGAAAAAGAGATAAGAAAGCTGTCTGAGGAGAACAAATCCTTCAGACAAAAAAATAGACTACAGGGAGATTGATGAATTTACCAGAAATCAGGAATCAATACTTCAAAACCAAAAAAAATGAAAAATTAGAAGAAAATGTGAAATATCTCATTGAAAAAACAACTGGTATGGAAAACAGACTTAGGAAAGATAATTTAAAAATTATTGGAATACCTGAAAGTCATGATCAGGAAAAGAGCATTGACATCATTTTCAAAGAATTACTACAGGAAAATTGCCCTGATATTCTAGAAGCAGAGGGCAAAATAGAAATAGAGAGAATCCACCGATCCCCCCGAGAAAGAGATCCCAGAAAACCAACCCCTAGGAATATTACAGCCAAGTTCCAGAACTCCCAAGTCAAAGAGAAAACATTACAAGCAGCCAGAAGGACACAGTTCAAATATCGTGGAGCTGCAGTCAGGATCACACAGGACTTAGCAGCAACTACATTGGAAGCTCGTAGGGCTTGGAATATAATATACCGGAAGGCAAAAGAGCTTAGAATGCAGCCAAGAATGAACTACCCAGCAAGGCTGAACGTCCTCTTCCAGGGAAAAAGATGGACTTTCAATGAACCAGGGGAATTTCAAATGTTCCTTTTGGAATGGCCAGAGCTGAACAGAAGGTTTGATCTTTAGATACAGGACTCAGGTGAAGCATAGAGATTGGAGGAGAGGGGGAAAATATGAGGGACTTAATGATGATGAACTGCATGCATTCCTGCATAGAAAAATGACACTGATAATACTCATATGAACCTTCGCAGTTAACAGAGCAGGTAGAGGGAGCTTTTATAGTTGAAGCACAGGAGAAAGCTGAATTCGAAGATAAAATATGGTGTAAAAATGGAGTCAATAGAAAAAAAAGGAAATTTAATGGGAGAAAGAAAAAAGGAGAGGGGGCATAGGCCAAGATATTTCATATAATATTTTTTATTACGAGTTATTGCAATGATATGGAAGGGGGGAGGCAAGGGGAAATGAGGGAACCTTTTCTCTCATCAGAGGTGGCTAGGAGAGGAAACAGCATATATACTCAATGGGGTATAGGCATCTGGAGTAAGAAAGAGGGGGGAGCATGGGGAAAGGGGGGATGTGAATAATGGAGGAGAGGATGGACCATGGGGGGAGAGTGGTCAGATATAATACGTTTTCTTTTTTTACTTCTTGCAAGGGGCTGGGATTGGAAGGCCTGCCCAGGACCATAGGGCCAGGTGGATTCTGGGCCTAAGAGGTGGTATGGGGGCTCAGGGCTTCTTGGCCCCAGGACCAGGGATCTGTCTGCTGCGCCACTCAGTGACCTTACAGCAGAGTCAGAGTGAAAGGAGAGAGAAAATACAGTACAGGGTAGTGGAGAAATAAGAAAGGAGGGAGTTGCAATCAGCAATGGCAATGGTGGAAAAATATGAAAGTAACTTTTGCAATGGATTTACCATAAAGAATGGGATCCACCCATGACAGAGTTGTTGGGGTTGGAACAAAGACTGAAGCACATTTTTTATTATTATTATTTGGGGGAGGGTGCAGGGCAAATGGGGCTGGGTGGCCTGCCTGGGGCCATATAGCAGGGTGATCTTTGAATGTCTGAGGCGGGATTTGGACCCCGGTGCTCCTGGCTCAAGGGCCAATGCTCTATCCGCTACCCAGCCACCCCTACTATTATTACTATTTTATTTTATTTTGGGTCTATTTTTTTCTTCTTTTTGGTTTGTGCAGGGCAGTGGGGATTGGGTGGCTTGCATGTCACACGGCTGGGTGATTGTTGGGTCTACGGGGCTGAATTTGGGCTTGGGTGCTCCTGGCTCCAGGGCTGGTGCTTCGTCCATTGTACCACCTGGCCATACCTATACTTATTAATATTTTTTTTAATTTTAATTTTTTTTCTCTCCCCTTTACTTTATCGCTCAAGCAAGTCTATATTCATGAGGGGGAGGGGGTATTTTGTTTACTCTTAAACAAGAATGTTTTATTAATGTAAAAAAAATTTGTACAAAATGAGAATAAAAAAATGAAAGAAAATTAAAAAAGGAATTAAAAAAAAGAAATAATAAAAAATGGGAAAGTCCAACATGATCCAGAAGATTCATAGCAACTTTTTGTAGTGCCAAAGAATTGGAAATTGAAGGATTGACCATCAATTAGGGAATGGTCAAATAAGTTATGGTACATGAATACTATAGGATATTAGGGAAGGATGGAATCAGTTACAGGATCTGATGCTGAGCAAAGGAAGCAGAACCAACAAAACAATATACATATTAACACAACATTGTGTTAACCTGATAGATTCAGCTGTTCTCAGCTATTTAGAAAACTAGGACAACTCTATTAGACTGATCATCCAGAAGAAGAAAACAAAAGAAAATAAAACAAAACATAACAAAACAAAAAACAATTCTTCAGAATCTGATAAACACTACAATCACTTTTTGAAAAATATCTCTTATGTATTTCTTTCCCTTAATTCTAATTCCTCATACCAAAAAATACTAATGTTTAACACAAATGTGTATGTACAACATTAGCCTGACTCTTAAACACTGAGGGCAGATGGGGTGGGAAGAGAGGATGGAAGGAAATTTTGCAACTTAAAAGTATATATAGATATATAGATGAATGTTGAAAAACTTTCATAACATATTTGAAATAATAAAATATCAATAAATTTTTTAAAAAAGAACCTATTGAAATAATCATTTGATTTCTGTGAGTTATTGATATGGTCAGTTATGTTGATTGTCTTCCTAAAATTGAACCAACTCTGCTCTTCTGACTTAAATCCTACTTGTTGATAGAATATTATTCAAGTGAGAACTTGTTATAATTTCTTCACCAATATTTTATTTAAAATTTTCACATAAATATTCATTAGAGAAATTCATCTATAGTTTTCTTTGTCTTTTTTGTCCTATCCTGATTTAGGTTTTAGCACTATATTGGAGTCATAAAAGAAATGTGGAGGAACTCTGCCTCTTATTTTAAACCGTTTATATAGAATTGAAATATTTATTCTTTAAATGTTTGGTAAAATTTACTTGTGAATTCATCTTGCTCTGGAGAAGTATCCTTAGAGGGTTCATGAGGGCTTATTCAATTTCTTTTTCTGAAATGTGTTGTTTAAATATTTTATTTCCTCTCCTATTAATGTGTGCAATATATATTTTTCTAAATATTCATCCTTTTCACTTCTATTGTTGGATTTAGTGACATATAGTTGGGCAAAATAACTCCAAATTATTACTTTAATTTTCTCCTTATAGGTGCTGAATTCATCCTCTTCATTTTTGAAACTGGTAATTTGTTTATTTAGGTTTTGTTGACATAGCTGGTCAATTTATTAATCCAAAAAATAGCTGAGGGGCAACTAGGCAGCTTAGTGGATAAAGCACCGGCCCTGGAGTCAGGAGGACCTGAGTTCAAATCTATATTCACACAATTGACCTTGGGCAACTCACAATCTCATTGACTGAAATAAATAAAATGTTTTTAAAATAGCTGAAAACTATTCATTAATTATACAAATTGACATACGAATTGGTGTGTAGGCTGGACATAGATTGTACATGCATATGATCAACATATACCTAAACATTTAAGAATATTTTTGTTTGAGTATATACAGACCTGTGATTCATTGGTATAGTTCTCTCCCAATATGTAAACTTTATCTACTTAATGATCATGTTCATACACTATCATGCATCAAAAACTGTATTTAATCAAATGTTCCTGCCTCCAAAGTCATTGTTCTATTCACTATTCACACAGTCTTTTTATGAATTATATATATTGTGACATGACTTTTAAGTCTTTTTAGAAGTAGATGAATTGTATCATGTTGTTCTCTTTGCATTGGGATGATGGTATGTTACTATGGAAAGAGCATTAATTTTTTTCAAATCCTGAGAAAGAAGTAGATAAGCTTTACTTGATCACCTGCCATGGCTAATGATCCAAAGAGGCAGAATTTATTAAGGTAAGAAATTCTTTTATTCAAAAGGGGATTGATAACTAACAGAAGATCCAGATACAATATAAAAAAGGAACAATTAAGAGGGAATAGAATGCTCATAAATTATTTTGACTGATGAATCTTTTTTTTTAGGTTTTTTTTTGCAAGGCGATGGGGTTAAGTGGCTTGCCCAAGGCCTCACAGCTAGGTAATTATTAAGTGTCTGAGACTGGATTTGAACCCAGGTACTGCTGACTCCAAGGCCGATGCTTTATCCACTGCACCACCTAGCTGCCCCTGATGAATCTTTTAAAGGAAATAAAGCACAATTTAGAAGAATTTAGAAGAAAATTTCTCTACCTGAGAGAAGACTAAAGTTACTAAATTATTTGTGACTATGACAAAATAATGAAATTGGAGAGGGAAAATGTTTTGTAAAATGGATGGTAAGAGGCAGCTAGATGGCACAATGGATAGAGCATCAGTTCTGGAGTCAGGAAGACCTGAGTTCAAATCCGGTCTCAGGCACTTATTAATGGCTTAGCTATGTGACCTTGGGCAAGTCACTTAACCCTATTGCCCTAAATAATTTTTTTAAAGAGATCAAATATAAACCTCTGTAAAAAAAATGGATGGTAAACACTGATGCATTGGTGATTTTCATTAGCATGATTCTCAAAGATTTGTTTAGGACAAATGTGAAGTAATCGTTTCTTCATTTTTCTTTTTCGTATGATCTTTTTCATATTCAAACTCTCAATATTATTTCTTTTTGGCATTTATATTTCCAGTATAAATTCTTAAAGGTTCTTTAAAAACTATCAATTTTTATAATATTTTTTTCTTTGTGGTTCTTTTCAGATCAAGCTACAAAACTGCACAATTTATAGAATGGTTACAGCCATTTCAATTTTCAGAAAACAGTAGCATTGAAATACTTAAAGAGATCTTAGAAATATTCTCATTTATCTGCCCATGCCATCATTCTGGAAAATACAATATACCTTACAGGTAGGTGGTCATTCTAGACTGTGCAAGCAGTTCCATTGATGGATGCACCATTGTTCAAGTCCCCTGAATAATTTTGGTCTACCCCCCTGGAGTTATATTGTGAAAACGTTTCAAATTTTCAATAATAACTGTCATGCAAAGTACTTCCAATTTCCCACAAATTTACCTTTTTTGGAAACAACTCGATTCTAGCAAATATCTCTAATAATACATGGTTTCAAGTCCACTTTTTATCCTGATAGTCCTTATTTTGGATGTTCTTTGTTTTGTAAATGTGCTACTCAAAATTTAGTGTCCAACACCAGATACTCCAGAAAGGATCTGGTTAACTGCCAAGAGTAGTGTGCCATTGTCTCTTTTGTTCTGTAAACTACTTTCACATGTTATCAAAACCCTACACTTAAAAAAAAAATGCAGCCATAGCATGCTGCCAAATCCTATTGAGTGAGCCAAAACATAGGCATATTGTGTTGACTCCATGTTTGATCCAGAGATAATGCCCTTTTTCCCCCTCAAATAAGACACTCCAGTCTCTTGCCTTTGGACATTTTTATGAACTGAAACCCATCTGCTTTCCTCCAAATTCTAATTAAAATCTCACCTTCCACATGAAACCTTCCTCAATTCTCCTTAATGCTAGTCCCTTCCCTATCTTGATTATGTGAAATCCAACTTGCCTATACCTTATTTATACGTAGTTCTGTGCATGTTGTCTTCCCTATTAGGTTGTGAGATCCCTGTGATCAGAGATTATGATTTGGTTTTTTTTTTGTACATCCCTGTTACTTAGCTTTGACACATAGCAGGTGCTCCATAAATCCCTGATGACTTGAATAAATGCCCCTAGTTCTTTCTTCACCCAAGTTAATTCTAAGTTAGTTCCTCCTTCCTACACTTCTGCAAGGTTCATAATTGAACCCAAGATCATGATTTTGCATTTACTCTTATTAAATTATGGCCATACAGTTATCATTTTCTAATTTCTATCAAAGTGATTTTCATGCTTGTCTTTTTGCCAGCAATAGACTGGAAGGACTGAAATTGGAACTGACAGAATTCTTTCATGTTAGAGATGAGGAAATGGAGGCCTAAATAAGTGGCTATTACCCAGATGTCATCCAGCTAGTTAGTAACAAATCAAAGTGATCGATAAATGTTGAATTAGAAAAAGGAAAAGAAAGGGATACGTCTTCTATGTGCCTACTATGTGGCAGGTACTGTCTTAAGTGCTTTTTATAATTATCTCATCTTATTTTCCCAACGATGCTATGATATGGATGTCATTATTATCATCATTTTAAAATTGAGGAAACTGAGGCAAAATGGATTATTGTCTTCCTCAGGATCAAACTGCTAGAAAGTGCCTAAGGTGGAATTTCAACTCAGTTCTTCCTGGCTCCAGACTTAGCATTCTATCTACTGCTCAACTAGTTGAATTCTGCATTGTTTAATTTGGTCCACTTTTGAAGATAATTTTTATTCTATTTCTTTACTTCTGCACATTGGTAATCTCTCTTATTGTTTTTGACCTAACAAATCAGAAGATCAGTCCTCAATTTCAACTCACAATGTGCTGGAAATGAGATACCAGAGATAGAATGAATTGGGATTGATTGCAGGGATACCCAGAAGTAGATGGAAATCAGAAACTCCTTAACTTGTAAGTACAGTTATTCCACACCCAGATAAGGATAGTACAAACATTCATTCAAGTCAACCCTAGCCCGTTTCCAATTCTGTGGTAGAGTCAGGTTCATTGGTCCAAGAGTATGACAAGGTAGTCAAAACATACCTCCTTTACTAAATAACTTCAAAATCTTCTGGACAAAAAGTGTTTTATACTTAAGAATTTCCCTGTTCCCCTCCCCACAGCCCCTAAGTGAAAAAAGTAATGTCTTTTTTTTTTCTCCTTCAATGAAGTCAGTTTCCACAGCATGGAGAAGTTGTTATTCCTGTTAAACTATGATTGTCATGATTTATTTCATGGTGTCTAATATTAGATTTCTGTGATTCTTTCTTATTATATTATTTATTTCTTATTGTATTATTTCTGTGTTTCTTTCTTATTCTTATTACTTGTGTAAGGATATATTTGCTATTCATAGAGATCCATCAATCTCCTAGTTGTATCCTCAAGGAACAAAGTAGATAAAGTCTTTAACAAATGGAGAATCATTTGTGTAAAGTTACTGTATGAGTGAAAATTTCCTCTAGCTTCCCTTTCCATGTCAACTTTGTTAGTAAAGATTTTTAGAATTCATAGAATAAGGGGGCGACTACGTGGCACAGTGGATAGAGCATGGGCCCTGGAGTCAGGAGTACCTGAGTTCAAATCCAGCCTCAGACACTTAATAATTACCTAGTTGTGTGGCCTTAACCCCATTGCCTCACAAAAAAAAAACTTAATAAAAAAAGAATGCATAGAATGATGAAATGAGGAAGGAATCTTAAGAATACACAAAGTCAGAGGGCAAACGGACCTTGGAGCATGGAATGTGTCATTCCACAAAGGAGACCTTTGAAACTCTGTGGTTTTCTCAACGTTATCTTATAGAATTACATGTTTATGTAAAATGAGTAATTATGGTTAGAGTTTCTGGTATTTTATGAGCGCTAACAAGCTTCAATGAAAAGAAAAAGGAAAAATCCTACATTTAAATGCTAACTTTGACACTTATCAATCATATGACCTTAATATCAATTTTCTGAACTTTAGTTATTTGTTTGTTTGGTTTTTTTAATTTTTAAAATAAGAATGATCTTTCCTGGATAGGAGTTTTGTCTATGATAACCAGTCTTTGTAAATATTTACATGTTATACAACTGCAATTATTTTTGCTCAGTGGAAGAAGGATCCTAATCCTGATTGCCTGTGGTAGAAAGACTTTTAGTATAACCTAGGAATAGCTAATTATTAAATGATATTGCTTTAACAGTTTCAAGAGAAATGGCTTATTGATCAATATCCTTTATACAAAAAATAACAAGAAATGAAGCCAAAAGATTCTAGAGCAGCCAAGGCACATATCATAAAACAAAACTTACAATCTAAGAAGTTCTTATGTTTTCCTCCTAAGAAAGTACATCACCCACAGACTACTGACTCTTGTTTACACATGATTTTTTACTATATGGAAAGACTAATAATAAAGATCCTTTAATAGTGAGTAGAACAACTGCTTGCAGAGTAGATAATTATAAATGATTGTTGATTAGTACTTATCTCAAATATATAAAATTGGATTTAACTTACAAAAATTCAGTTTATATAAACACTATTTTCTAGAGAAGTAAGAATGTAGTGAAAAAGGCAAAGAATTTGAATAAATTTAGATATGAAATAACTCTCCCACCAGTTTCTTCTGTTTTCCAGGTCTTAATTTCCTCTTTTGTAATAGCATCTAGATTTTAGCTAATATTTCTAACAGATTAAGCTTTAAATTTGATGATCTTATTAGGGAAAGAAATATATAGACATATATTAATGACATAAAAAAAGAATTTTTTGAAAATCTATTTAAGAAAAATGTCACCTACCTTTATCAAACTGGTGGACAATACTAAAAAGAGAAAAGAACTTCATTCTTATATGAATATACACACATAAGCATTTGTTTGCACATACATGCATATGCATATGCATACTAATTTAATTTGGAGGTAGTATTGATGTAAAGGACAGGGAGAGAAAATGCCAAAAAAGAAAATATTTTTCAGAATTCATATACCATTTTTCCACTTTTTCCCAGTTGAAGAGTATTCATATTGTTTACAGTTCTTTGCTATCAAAAAATCTGTTGCAATAAATATTTTCCTATATACTGAATTAATTTTTATTATTTTTGGTTGCCTTGAAATGTTCAGTGACTACTCAGTCAAAGTATATATATATATATATATATATATATATATATATATATATATATATATAGAGAGAGAGAGAGAGAGAGAGAGAGAGAGAGAGAGAGAGAGGAAGAGAGAGTCATTTTACTTCTTTAATTTAAATTTTTTTTTTTACAACAGTTATGCTCATTACCATTTTTACTAGTCTACTATTCCTTCTCAATCTTTTCAGGTATGATTTTCAAAAATATTCTTAGCAGCAGTTGTTTACTCTAGGAATATAGAACACTTTTTAATATTTACTAATTATTTACCAAACTTAGAAGTTTTTTCAGTTTATTTCTTTATTAAATAGTTTTCCCATTGGCATGAAAAACAAAAGAAAAAAATTGTTGTGAAAAGTTCAGGCTAAAATTGAATGTGAAATGAGGAAGAATGGATGTCTTAAGTTCACATAGTCATTCTCCCCTCACCTTATTAAAAGAAATCTCTTGAGACCTCCTACTTTCCTGCTCTCCTCCTTGCCCCCACAAATTCCTTTTAAGTAATCACTTTAAATTGATTGTGATGGAAACTTGGGGATGTACTATTTGCATATAGTATTTTGTATTTTATTTTAGGTTTAATTTTTAACCAATATCAAAATTAACCATGATGAACTTAATATAAAACTTCTCTCTTCCCTTTTTCCTCTTCTGGGGTAGGTCAAGATTGATTATTTCAATATTTTCAGAAATAAACAGAAAAAAATTCTTTTTAAAAAAATTCTTTTTATTTTCTGCACCTCTTTTCTTTTTACACTAGTGTTCTAGTAAACATTTTTAGGGAAAAAAAACTGTACAGATTTATAAAGACCCTTGGAAACTATATAGGTTTAGGGAAGAGGAAAGACAATAAATAAATCTCTGAAGTAATTATTTTTTCACAATAAGCATTGCGTCACCACACCCTTAGGAATAACTACTTTTCAGTCTTTTACTTCAGAAGTGACAATATTCATAAATGCAACTTCTTTCTTAGGGTACCAAGAAAAAACTGAACTTTTTGCCAATATCAATATAAATGAAAATTACTCATAAAATTAATCAATATATTTTGATTAATATTAGTTAAAATTATAAATTTGGCATGCAAATTATGAAAAATGCATAACAAAGGTAATGTAGTGTGCTAGAAAAAATTATTTTTATTTGGAGTCAGAGATATAAAGATTCAAATCCTGACAATGTTTAACCAAGGACTATTCACTTAAACATTCTTGAGCTTTGCTTTCTTCATCTGTAACATAGAGTCTTATGTGACAAAGGTCTAATAGGTTGCATGTAGGTGTGTTCACATGTAAATCTTGGACTATTTGATTAGCCCTAGATAGTTTGCTGCCAAGTGGCAATGAAAGAACAAATTCTGAAGCAAGGACCAAGACTTGTTTTCACAGACCACATATTAATCTCAGTTTAGGTGTACCTAAGACTTCACCCCTAATAGCATCATATCTCATTTCTCACTGAAATATAATCAGGAGGAAAAAGTCAAATCAAGAAAAGTCAAATCACAATCAAGAGCTAAGTTGGCTGAAGCCTTTTGAATGCATTCCTTGTTTGAACTATTCAACCACAAGCAATCAATGCAGTAGTAAGAGACTCACAGCTATATATAGAATAGATAAAAAAATGTCCTAAGTTTTTTAGAATACCCTGAATTGTAATCATTAGCTAAATGATTACATGAATCATTATGATGTGCATACTTTAGCCTCCCACACTATAAATTCCCAGAACTATTTTTCCATCCTCATTAGAACCTTCTATTCTGCTCTCATCCTATATCTCTTCTGCTGTTTTGTGGCTAAACTCCTT
Source organism: Macrotis lagotis (assembly GCF_037893015.1). Taxonomy (NCBI): domain Eukaryota; kingdom Metazoa; phylum Chordata; class Mammalia; order Peramelemorphia; family Peramelidae; genus Macrotis; species Macrotis lagotis. The sequence goes on from NC_133663.1 coordinate 205,591,835, forward strand.
TGAAATAGTCATTTATATAGGGGTCTTCCCCTTTCTTTTCACCCACTTCTTAACCTCTTATTATATGACTCACGACAAGCCACCTGGCTTCCCTGACTTCCTTCAAATCTGAATCAAAATCCAGTTCTCTATGATAAGTCTTTCTCAATTCATTCTAGTGCCTTTCCAGTTTGAATTATTTCCTATTTATTCTGTACATGGCTTCTTTGTTTACTGTTTCCCCTCATCAGATTGCGAAATCTATGAAAACAGAGAATATCTTTTGCCCCTTTTTGTATTTCCAAAACATAGTACAGTGCCTACTACTTAATAAATGTAGGTACTTAATATTTTTGACAGATTTTTTGACAAATTTGAACTTTTTATTGGAAAATAGCTTTTATTTGTAATAAATTTGAACCAATTCCCTATAAAACTTAGAAATTAATATTTATCAGAGAAACATTTTCCAAGCATTTCCCCCTCAATTTTCTGCTTGTCTTCTATTTCTGGCTACATTTTTGTGCAAAAACTTCTTTGATTTTATGTAATCAAAATAGTCAGCTTAGTCTCCTGTGACATTCTTTATCTCTTGTTCTGTCTTGAAGGCCTTCTTTATCCAAATATCTGACAGACAACATTCCTTGAATTTGTTTATCATGTCAACCCTTATGTCTAATTTATAAACACATTGAAGCTCTTCTTAAATTTTGATTTTCTGAATGGGTCTAATTCTAATTTCTTCAAAACTATTTTGCAGTTCTCCTAACAGTTTTTGTTAAAAAGTGAATTCTTGACTCAGTAGTAGTAGAATCTTTGGCCTTATCAAACCCTAGGTTACCAAATTATTATTATATATTGTAAAACTAATCTGTTCCAACTTCTTTATTTCTTATTTAGTACCAAATTGTTATGATGAATATAGCTTTGTAATTTAGTTTGAAATGTACCATTACTAGATGGGGAAGAGATTTCTTAATGCCTTCTTTCTAAGAATCAGGGAAAAAAAACCCCAAGAAACTTGGATTCTTTTTACTATGGCACTAGGTGCTGGTAACAAAGCACAATTCTTAAGTTAATTGAAGTATCTAAAATAAATTAATTAAATATTACTGAAGATAATAGTAAATTAAGAACCAGATGCTAAAAGTATTTTATCTCTCTCTTAATTTAGAGTCCTTGGAGTGGAGGGGAGGGGAGAAACACAGAGAAGTAATAGACCTGTGATTTTAAGGATGTGTAGTAGAAATCCTTGGCTAGATTTCTTCTACCAACGCATATTGTCAGAAATTCTGCCAGTTTTAATTGAGAGACTTGTTTAGGGCACTGAGACATTAAGTTACTTGTGTTCATGGTCTAAAAAGGTTCCAGAAACTAAAAAGGTTCCAGAAACAGTAGATGAACCTAGATATTCTTCATTCAGTGTAATAGAGGAAAATGAGAAATTGTGTCAAGTAGAGTGTCTTCTCACCATTTCTATCCCAACACAACTCCTTCACATGAATCTATAAAATGCACCAAACTGTGTGCTAATCAGAAAATCTAAGAAAATCTCAATCTCTGGCTAATATGAGGAGGGAGAGAGGTCAATGGAATCTGAGAATGATTTCTGGTTAGGGGTATGCAATGCAGAAGATTCCAATGCACAGAGACTTGAAGAAGACTGAGGCTGAATACCAGGGCAAGTAATGGTATCAAACCCTTACAGGAGTTCCCTGACTCTGTGCAGAAGGCAGGAACCTGGCTGCTTCCCAATTCAGGGTCATAGCTCCAGGAAGGACCAAGAAGGGATGACTGCAGGTAGGGTTTGCACTCCTGGTGAAGAATAGGATGTAGACTCTGTACAAGTTCAGAAGCAAGCCACAGATATGTGGACCTGACCCCAGGAATTGCATGGGGCATCACTCTAAAACCTGCAGAGCATTAATCTGAGACCAAAGGAGAGGGAACCTCTGGTTCTGTTCCTCTGAACCTACAAGTTTTGCCAGTTGACTGATATTGCTAAGTGTAGCGGCATTCCATTGGAACTTATAACCAAGAGCAAGAAAATTGGAATGCTGCCAACTCATGGTGGAAGGGGGGAACTCACATTACACTTTTAAGTTTAATCTTAATTACCTTTTTTTCTCTCTATTACTTTCTTAAGTCCAGACAATCAACCGAACAATAAATCAAACCCAGATTTAGCATTTACCAATATCTGAGGTATAGATGCCCATACCGAAGAGTTGAAAATCAGTATCCAACACAACCCTTGGTTTTACACAGCCCCTAACTTAGGTCATCAATTTTCAGAGCTCAGACCATGGATCAATGGCTAGACTTTATCCTGGATTTCACTGATAGCCTAAATTGTCTCTGAAACCCAGGACTCAATACTCTAGGAAAACAACAGAAGATTCCAATAGGACAAAAGTTCAATCCAGACATAATCATACATAAGGGGATCCTAACCTGAGGTCAGAAGTCAAGACTTCGGCCAGAAGAATGAGCAAACAAAAATACATCTCACCAAAAATGGATCTCACCTTATGGAAACAGGGATGCTCAGGATAGAAATCCCAAAGAAATTGACTTTAAAATATCTATAAACAAAATCTCAGAGATAAATAGGACCACTCTATATCATTAACCCAAATAAATATTCATCCCATTAAGAATCAATAAATATAATCAGTTCCAAGAAAAGGTATCTGCTAATATGGCACAATAAAAACAATAGCTGCAAAACATCATCCTCATGCTCCCCACTATCTTTTAATGGGCATACTCTGACAAATAAATATAGTCTTCACAGGAAAAGTCAGCACAAACTTAGAATATAGGATGTGGTAGCTATGTTGAGAGCATAAACAATCAAGGGAACTCAATACCTCTTAATAGCAGGACTTCCACTTTCTTTCTCTTTTCAGAGGAGCCTAACATACTCAACAACGGGAGCATTATCTTTGCAGTTTCTATGTTTCACATGTAGACTCCCAGGATTTGCTCTGCTCTATACCTCCATTCTTCATTTCTAAGACAAATTTTCTACTGATACTTATAGCCAGCTCTCATCTTTACTGCCAGAGTTCCTTTCTTTAAAAATGCTTGAACATTTGTGTCCATCTGGAAAATGTATTTTTGTGTTTGTGGGTATGTATGGGTGTTTGTGTTCACTCCCTATTGGATGTAGGATCTCATTTTGATCATTGCACTCTAAGTAAGGCAGTTTAGATATTTAAAGGTCTTCATGGGCATAGGAAAATTTAGCAGTCAAATATGCCTTTACTGTTTCCATCAGAGAAAATCGCTCATGGTATATAAAGGGGATGAAAACGTATTATTAACTTATTAGCACATTAACAACTCATTATTTGTAGCATATCCTGGTTGAGGAAATCAGTTCATTAGAAGCCCTCCCCTTCTTACATAAAAAAAAAAATTGCTCAGTAAGTCTTTGATGAACTATCAGATAATTTAAAGGTACTCCAGTTTGTTATGTTCAATGTGGATAATTATGGTATATTGAAATCCTTTTTAGATAGTGTATAATGCCATAAATCAGTCTTCGAAGATGAGTTCTTCTAAATGGTATAAATGCCTTCTGTTATCGGTTGATTAAGACCTCTAGGTTATGGATAAATTAGAGCAGCGTAGGCTATGAAGGGACTGCCCCAATGGTCAGGAAGGAATTACGGCAAAGCTTTCATCATGCTGGATATATCAAGATGAAGATAGAAAACAATCCATTCTTCAAGTTAAGATTGTCTTTGACTCTGATGTTCACTGGAAACTCAGAGGTATTTGGGCAAAAACAATCCCTTGAAATGAAGAAATTTAGTATTTTTTTAGTCATAAAAATTTAACTCCCCATTTTTATTTTTAATCTTCTGAACTAGTGCTGTGGTGGACATCAATCTTTCAAATTACAATTACTGCAAAGAAAAATCAGATTATATTTAGGGTCAGCATTTCATGATATAACCCTGATTTAAAAAGAAGAGGCTTAATATTCAGAGTGAATGCTCTAGATTTGGGTGAACACTCACAATCATTTTGGGAACTATATTTGGGACAGTTTGTCCTGCTATACTCACTTTTCACAAAGTATGAAATTTTTGTGGAGCTAACTATAATCTATGGAGTAAACTATAATAATAATCATGGAAATGACATTTTGATCTGGAATGTCAGAGTAAGATGAGTCATGAATTAGAAGATGAGGGAGTAGCAATACAAGGAAGAAGTTGTGACAGGTGTGTGTCTATGTATGTATGTCTATATGTGTGACAGAGACAGAGTTTTATTAAGCATTAATATAATACTTTAAGGTTTACTAAGTACTTTATAAATATTAATTCATTTTATCCTCATAATAATCTTGAGAGGCAGATTCTACTATCACTCCTATTTTGCAAAAGAGGAAACTGAGGTGGACGGAGGTTAAATGACTTGACCAGTGTCAGAGGTCAGGTTTGAACTCTGGTCTTCCTAATTATAGGTTTACATTCTTTTCACTTTGCTTTCCCTTAACCACAGTAAGTGGAAGGCTAATTGATGCTATGAAGATAGATGGACCACATAACTGAGAACTGAAAATTTAACTGAAATTACCCTAAATCTTTGTCATTAGAGGAAATTTCAAAAGAGCTGCCTCCAATTGATTGCATACAGATTTTAGAATACACACACATATGTACATATATATATATATATATTATATATATATATATATAATATATATATATATATATATAATAGCCCTAAATGAACACTTGAAAGTTCTCTTAATGTAATTGGTTTGCATTTAAGTTATCATATGTAATTATAAGCTCATACAATGTCAATTCATATATAGAAGTGATATTAGAGGCCATATAGATTAATCCTATTATTTTGTAATTGTAGAAATTGAGGCTCAAAGAGCAGTGAAATTTGAATCTAGGTCTTCCTAACTTCTACCCTGGAACCTTATCCACATCTTGATAGCATAATATCACTATAAATAGTTTTCTAACCTAAAGCTCTTCAAGTCAAAAGTATCTGAACATTTTTTGCAGAGGGTTTCTTGGACAGGTTTATATGGAATTGAATTCTGTAATTCAATGAATTTTGTGTGTGTGTGTATGTGTATGTGTGTGTATATATAGAGAAGTTATTATTAGTTATAGTATATATAAGTTATTATTAGTTATAATATGCATGTTTTATATATGTGTTATATATAGAAATTATTATTATTATTATTATTATTATTATTATTATTATGTACAAGTGGTAATTTTTACCATTGTGAAACATACTACTGGGTACATAATAATCACTGGTTATTACCCAGAAAAACAAATCAAATGCCTCTCTCACAAGACAGTTCTTCAAATATTTGAAAATTATTATCATTTTCTCTTCTCCAAGCTAAGCATTTAAACTCTCTACCCATATAAGCAACAGTTAGAAACTTTCTTGTTGCCCCCTTCTAGACACTCTTTAGCTTATCATTGTCATTCCTAGAATAATTTGTTCAGAACTGAGCAAAATATTCCAAATCCAATCTGAACTAACCATTGTTTGATGAGATAGACATCTCTTTTGTTCTAGATGCTCCCTCTTGATCCAAAATTAACTTATTTAGCTACCTACCATATCGTAATGTTGGCTCATTTGAGATCAGAGAATCTATATTATAGGAACTGTCTGCTGATGTGAGCTTTATAATACTGTCCTGTTGTGCCATAAAGTACACATATATATCATTTCTAAATGTCTCACTATTCATAGTTTTCAATTATTATAGTTCTAACAGATGGCCCTTCCAGAGGCTTTCCTTGCATTTAACTTATTGACTGGCTGGATCTTTAAAAAAGAAAGGAAAAAAGCATTCCTTGTTTAGGTTATTGCTTTCTTAAAATAATTTCCTAAGCATTTTAAGAGCACCCCTAGCAGTATGTGATAATATTAATTACAGTCAAAATAGCAAGGTTCTAATTAGTTCTGTTTAACTTTGGCAAATACAGAACATTTGGGGTATTGAAAAAAATGCCTTCAATATTTCTTCTAAATATTCCCAGGACACATTTCATTTAATGTTTAAACTGGCATATTTTAAGGGAAACTACTCTGCCAGATTCTAATTCACTTACACTTAATTCTCTCAGATATTCTTTGTAAAGACTGTGTGATTTCCAGTAACAAATTTGAACTTCAGCTTATAAATTCTTGTAAACTTTTCTGAGCCAAAAAGTCACAAAGAGTGAGTGGCATTTGTAAATGGAAGGCAATTTTACTGTTCCATTTTGGGGACATGCGGAGTGTACAAACTCATTACTACGGCTTGTAAATGCAGTAGGAAACTACTATAAAACAAATCATTATCACTTGTGTGTGGGGGGGCACCTCATTCTTGATGGTTTCTACTGGTGTGGGGTAATTAGTTGTTAAAGCACATGCTGGAGTTTTTGATCTTCCTGACACAACATACTCTCCTCAAAAACCTTTGATGGCTCCCCATTGCTATACAATAAAGTCTGTCATTCAATTATTCTCATAATTTGGACCCCATCTCCCTTCTAATTTTATCTCCTACTATTTTTCTACTCAAATACTCCACAAAAGTCAAAGCATATGTTTATAATTTTTACAATGCTCCATGAGCTGTTTCCCATTTTCTGACCTTTTTCTACAGTTTGCCAAATATATAATGCTCTTCTCTTTTCCTTCCACTTGTCTTTTTCCTAATGTTCTTTAAGTCCTACTTTCTCCATGAAATCTTTGTAGGTTACTTCATTGTTCTGAGTAGGATTCTTAAACATGGGTCTGGGATATAAATAAATATATATATATATATATATATATATATATATATATTTTATATTTATGTGGCATGTAAATACACATGTATTTATGTATATATTATTTCCATATAATTAGTTTCCTTTGAAATTTTAGTATTTCATGCATTTTAAAACATTCTGAGAAAGTGTCAGCAGACAATAGTTTGGGTATCTTAAATACTATAACAATCTTTACTTCATACTACTTCTGTCATTCATTTGACTACTAATCTTATGTTGTTTTAAATGTTCTGCAGGGAATTGGCAACATGGAACAACATTTTAGGGTATAATTGGACTGCATAGGGAGTAAAGAAAAATAAGATATTGTGTGGGGACAGACACCCTCTTTTAGGAAAAGGAGATAAGTGATGAACCTCAAACAGATAGGGTGTGAACCAGGAGAGATCAGTGTCTAGAAACTGAGTGAGAGGATTAGTATTCATAGGAAACTCAATTTTTTTTACTACCTAATGCAGTAAGAAGAACAAGACTGAGTAAAGGCTATTGGTTTTTGCAATGAGGGGCAGGTAGTTTACATAGTCAATAGGGACTCTAGACTTGGAGTCAGGAAGAACTGATTTCAGATCCAACCTCAGACACTTGATACTCACTAGTTATGTGACCTTTGGCAAGTCATTTAACCCTCAGGAACCTCACAAAAAAAGGAAACATTGGTAACTTTTGCTGCCCTTCCTAATGCTCATGAATTGTCTCTCTAAAAAAAAAAGATGTATAATAGCGATTTTGCTATATGGTGTGAAATTAAAAAAAATAGACAGATATTAATTGCTCTTTGCCTTTATACATGAATGAAGCAAAGAAGAGGCTTAACCTGGCATGAGCATTTTGGGGTTTGGCTATGCAGTCTATCAAAAACAACTCATTCCAAACTCCTGATTAGCTAACTGGAACCACTTCTCATATGTTCATGCATGATGCACAGTCATTTCAAGGTATTTCCCTTAAAATCATCATAATTCTAACAGAAACCATAGAGTGCATGAATTGAAGAACTTAGAAATCTATTTAGATCTAAATTAGGAATGACAATAAGAGTTAAAAGTACTTTGAATTTTAATACTAGAGATGAAAGAACCCTTCTGAGTGAGGTAGGAACAATGTTAGTTTTGAACATTAGAAATATTTGCTGAGTAGTGAAAGATTCTTGAGACAGAGAGAAGAATTAGGAGGGTGAATTTGGTAATGATTTTGCTAGTAAAAAAAGGAATGACTACAGAAGACAAGGTGGAGGTATATTGACAAGACTTGTCAACTGACTGGATATAAATGGAAGAAAATGGTGAAACAGAATAATCAAGGATCTCCTCCATCATTAATCTTTAAACTCACTATTTATTGACTCCTCTCCCCCCAAAAAATCCTCATTGTACTCTCCCATCTCCCCAACTTATCTTTTTTTTATCCTTAATACCTGTTATAGCCAAATTACAGGAAAAAAGTTTTCTTCAGCTTCTGACTTCTTACTCTTCTGCAATCTGGATACAAATTTCATCACTCAATTGAAGCAGTTACTCCAAATCTGAGTGATCTCTTAATCTCTAAATTTGATGGTTTCTTTTCATATATCTTTCTTGACCTCTCTAGAGCATTTGATACTGCTGACTGCTCTTCTCTTTACTCTCTTCATTTTCATAACATTATTTTCTCTTGGTGTTCTACTTTGTTGTCTGTCTTCTTTGCTCCATAATCATGTGTGCCCCCCCCCAAGGTATCTCTCAAGAATCCAGGGGATTCTTTTTTTCTTCAATTATAATGTCTTGCTTAGTGATTTCATCATTTCCCAAAATTCCAATCAATTATTACCTCAATGCTGGTGATTTCCAAATTCATGATCATGACCAAATCTCCTGAGCTTCAGACTCACATCACTATCTGCCTTTGCAGTATCTCAAACTGAATATTCTATGGGCATCTCAAATCCATGATGTCCTAGATAAAATTAATTAACTTTTCTACCAGACTTATTACACTTTCATACTTTTTTCTGATAGGAGTATCATAAAAATATGAAAGAAGAAAATAATTCAGAAAAAAATTAAATGAAGAAGCCATCAATAAACACTCTAAGAAAAAGTGGATTTTCAAATGAATTTTACCAAACATTTAAAAAATAATTAATTCCTATTATATATAAGCTACTTTAAAAAATAGGAGGAGGGAGGCTAGGTGGCACAGTGGATAGAGCACTGGCCTTGGAGTCAGGAGTACCTGAGTTCAAATCCGGCCTCAGACACTTGATAATTACCTAGCCTTGTGGCCTTGGGCAAGCCACTTAACTCCATTGCCTTGAAAAATCTAAAAAAAAAAAATAGGAGGAGTTTTGCCAAATTCCTTTTATGACATCAGCATGGTATTGGATACCTAAAATAGGAAGAACCAAAACAAAGCAAGAACATTATAGACCAATTTCCCTAATGAATATTTATGCAAAAACCTGAAATAAAATTTTAGCAACGAGACTACAGCAAGTTATTACTAGGATAATATACCATGATCAGGTAGGATTTATACCAGATAGGCAGAGATTGTTCAATATTAAAAAAACTCAATATGATTGAATATGTCAATAACAAAACCAATAGAAATCATATGATTATCTCAATAGAAGCTGAAAAGGCATTTAATAAAATACAACATCTATTACTATTTTTAAAAAAACTAGAAAATTTAGGAATAAATGGGAAAACTTCATCTAAAACCATCCACAAATATTATAGCTATTGGGAATAAACTTGGAGCATTTCCAATAAAATCAGGGATTAAACAAGGATGTTCATTATCACTATTATTCGATATAGTATTACAAATGCTTGCTTTAGAAAAAAAAGTAGAAAAAGGAATTGAAGAAATCAGAATTAGCAGTCAGGAAGCAAAACTTTCACTCTTTTAGATGGAATGATAGTACACTTAGAGAACCTGAGGGAAAAAAAAACTAAAAAAACTCCTTGAAACAATTAATGAATTCAGCAAAGGAGTAGGATATAAAATAAACCCACACAAATCAACATTTCTATATATGAACTAAAATGCACAAGAGCAAGTGCTAGAAGGAGAAATTCCATTTAAAGTAACTCTAGAAAACATTAAATACTTGGGAATCTACCTTCCAAGACCAATTGAGAAACTATAAGAACACAATTATAAAGCTTTCTCACCCAAATAAAGTCAGATCTAAATAATTAGAAAAATGTCAAATGATCATAGTTGAGCTAATATAAAAAAATGATAATTCTACTCAAAGTAAATCACTTATTCAGTGCCATACCAATGAAACCACCAGAAAACTATTTCATGGAGCTAGAAAAAATAGTAACAAAATTCATCTGGTGTAACAAAAGGTCAAGAATAGCAAGGGAACTAATAAAAAAAATGGAAAGGAAGGTAACCTAGCTCTCCCAAATCTAAAACTATACTACAAAGAGGGAGCCATCAAAACTGCTTGGTATTGGTTAAGAAATAGAATCTTGGATCAGTGGATTAAAATAGTTTCAAAAGAAAGAGTTGTAAATGACTAAAGTATTCTATTGTTTGATAAACTCAAAGACATCACTACTGGGATAAGAACTCACTGACAAAAATTGTTGGGAAATCTGGAAAACAGTATGGCAAAAACTAAGCATAGACCCACATCTCACATTCTATACTAAAATAAGGTCACAACGGATACAGGATTTAGAAATAAAGAATGACCCTATAGATAAATTAATAAAACAAGAAATACTCAATCAGATCTGTGGAAAGAGGAAAATTTTTTGGCCAAACAAGAAATAGATTACATTATAAATTGCAAAATGAATGATTTTGTCTATATTAAATTAAAAAGGTTTTACTCTAATAAAATCAATACTGAAAAAATTATAAGGAAAGCAGAAAGCTGGAAAACAATCTTCACAAAGTGAGTTCATAAATCTTTCATTTCTAAAAAAGTATAGAGAGTGGTATCAAATTTATAAGGTTACAAGTCATTCCCCAATTGATAAAAGTTGAAAGGATATGAATAGACATTATTCAAATGAAGAGATTAAAGCTATATATAATCTTATAAAAATGCTCCAAATCACTATTGATTAGGTAAATGCAAATTAAAACAACTATGAGGTATCACATCATACCTATCAGATTGGCTAAGATGAGAAAAGAAAAAATGATCATTGTTGGGAAAGGTTGTGGAAGGATTGGGACATTGAGCTATTGCTGGTGGAGTTGTGTTCCAATCATTCTGGAAAGCAATATGGAACTATGTCCCAAAAGCAATAAAACTATTCATTCTCTTTGACCCAACAATTCTAATTCTAGGTTTATATCTAGAAGAATTCACAAAAAATGGGTAAAGTCCCACATGTTCCCAAATCTTCACAACAACTCTTTTTTGTGGTGGCAAAGAATTGGACATTGAGAGGATGTCTATCTATTGTGGAATCACTAAACAATTTATGGTACATGAATACTATGGAGTATTATCGTTCTTATAAGAAATCATAAATGATAGGACTCTGGAGAAGCATGGAATGAGTTACAGGATCTGATGCTGAACAAAGGGAGCAGAACCAAAAAAACAACGTACATATTAACAACAACATTGTGAGATGATCAACCTTGATGGAAGCAGCTCCTCTCAGTAGTTCAGAGAGCTAGATCAAGCATATTAGACCGGCTATGGACAATGCTATTCCCACCCAGAGAAAGAAAAAGAAAATAAAACAAACAAACAAAAAAAAAAACCAAACCTACTAAGAATCTGATAAACACTTTATAAAACTTATTTCTTATGTATTCCTTTTCCTTTATCCTAATTCTTCCTTCCCAAAAATGACTAATCTGTAAACTTTTTTTATGAAAAATATGTATGTACAATGGTAACTTGACTATATGCCATTGAGGGGAGAGGATTGGGAAAGGAAGAATGAAGGAAATTTTGTAACTTAAAAATATACATATGCATATGGATGAATATTTAAAAACTCTCAAATCATGTATTTGGAAAAATTAAATATCAATAAAAAAGAAAAAAGAAAGTATCTAGGAGGAGAAGATGGTAAATAGTATCAAATACTACAGAGAATGAAAAAAAGGATGAGAACTGAGAAAAAAATTGGTGTTAAAAAATTATGGCAAGTAAGCATTTTGTAATATAACTTCAATATAAAAACATGAATATGAAGAGAATTAGGCATGTTACTTAATGAACCAATGAATATGAAATGAGTAGAATCAGAAAATAGCAAGCATAATGACTACAGTAATGTAAATGGAAAGAACAACAACTGAATGGTGTGAAATTATAGTGACCAAGATTGACCCCAAAGAAGAAATATGAAAATGCATCTCCCTCCTTTCTTTGCAGATGTGGATGACAATGGGCAAATAATATTCCTTATGATGTAAGACTTGGTTATGTTATCAAAGTTTGCTGAACTTTTGTTTTCTTTTTTTCATTTTTTATTATAAGGGATGGATTTCTGGGGGAAAATGAGGACTATCTATGAGAAAACTAAGAAGCTATGAAGCTAAGCGCAATCCATAAAAATATATATTGATCACTAGCATATTTGGATAGAGCTAGGTGGTGCAGTAGATACAACAAAGTTCCTAAAGTCAGGAATATCTGAGTTCAGATCTAACCTTATATACTTATTAGCTGGATTAGCACTTAAACACTTAATTAAATGGTCATCAATCAACCCCTATTTGCCTCAATTTCCTATCTGTAAAATGCTGACACACAGGAGAAAGCAATGACAAATCACTTTAGTATTTTTGTCAAGAAAATTCCATGGATAGAGGCCCATCCAGTTACATCAAGAGGGACACAACTGAACAACTGAAGAAGTACCTCTGGAAAGAATAAATCCAATTTATTCATAGGCTCAGAAACCAGATTTTAGGGAACTGAATAGTAGAGTGAGGAAGTGAATGCAATTTGTTGTCAAACTTTCATAGGACTTAGGCTATTAGAATAAGGATAAAAGAGAACAATATTTCAAAGGTATTACAGGGTCAAGGGAAGGTTTCCTAAGAATGATAAAAAGTTAAGCATGTGTATAGGCCAAGAGAAACTAATGAATAAAGAGACAAAGATGAAAGAGAAGAAATGATTGAAGGGCATGCTACTAGAAGAAACTGGAGGAGATGGGATTAAGATCATAAGTAAAGGGATTTACCTTGGCAAAAAGGACTACATCTTCCTCAGAAACTTTAGCAAAAGATGAGAGAATGAAGAATAATTTAGGGACTTTGAGGGGGCAATAAGATTTAAAACAACACATATTTAGTATTATTTTAGAAAATTATAAAGAAAGGTTTTTCCTTTGTTGTGAGGGGAGTGGGGAGGAACCTTTCCTTAAATGGCCTGAGGAAAGGGAAATATAAGGAATCAATCAGGAGAAAGTAAACAGATTTCCTTACTTAGTAAGGTTGACATTCCACTTGAAATTGCTAAAAAAAAAAAAAAATTTTGTAGTGTACTCAGCATGGTTATGTGACTTTCTTCAGCAAAATTCAAAAGTTGATTCATAGACATGTGGAAAATAAATGGGGCTAGAACTTGGAAAGAGATGAGTAATGATGAGAGACAAAGGCAAAGGATTTGAGAGTGTGAAACTAAGAGGAAAATTAAGTAAACTAATAAACTCTACTTGTGTCATATGTCCCCAAAGCAGGAATTTCCTTCCAGCCCTGAAAATTAGTCCAATAAGGGTTGGTCTAAACAAATAACTGAAGAGACTAGTGATCTGAGACTGAAAGGAACCCAGAGGTTATATATTCCCAACTGCTACTTCTTTTGATTCCTGAGATCATAGATTTAAAACTCAATGGGTTCTTAGAGGTTATCTAATCCAGTCTCCTCATGAATAAGGAAACTGAAACCAAAGAAAGTGAAATAATTTTGCCAAATATTTACAGGTACTAAGTGATAGAGTTCACATTTGAATTTGGGTTTTATGGTTCCAAACTCAGTTTTGCCAGAGTAGTATTCTTCTTTCCAGGCTTTCACAGAGTTCAGAATGAAGGCTGCAGTTTTCAGCTTTATGGTTAATTTCTGTAAATCTGAAAGTGTGGAATAAGGTAGGCAATAATCTCCAAGGTAACCAACAGGACTGAACCACACAGGGGGTGAAGAAACAATGCTTTTTAGTCCTGAGTTGATGGGTTACTTTAAAGACAAAAATTGACATAACAGAACTTGCTATTTCAAACTGAGAGGGAAAATGGGCACTTTGGATCATCCATTATGATAGTTTTACTTTTTCTCTACCTGAAGTAATTTCAGCAAAACCACATTATCAGTTCTTTTCATTTTCCTGAATATAACATTCACAATTACAACTCCTTGTCAAAAGCTAGCAAAGTAACAGAAGTTTCTACAAGTCATTTTTCACTCCATGATTTTAAAAAAGCTAAGTTCTGTAAAAAAGCATACACATATATGCATTGGTGTATGTGGGAGGGAGATGGCTGATCTTATGGGTGAGTATATGAACAAGAAGGATAGAGAAGCATGTTGCCCAGAGGACTATATTTGGAATTAGGAAGGCCACAGTTTATGTTCTCTGCCTCTCACACATATTGTCTATATTCTGACAGGCAAGTCCTTAAGATAATTCATGTCAGTTTCCTATGGATTTAATTATTATTTCTATATAAATAAATCCTCAGATCAAAAAGGAGTGAGTTGTGGCCTCTTTTCTGACCATCACAAACTGACTATTGGACATTTTTAACATGAATGCCCCAGACTTGATATGTTTGGAATATATTTCCCACCCAAACTTACTCTTCTTTCTAACCTATTTCTTTCTATATAAAGATCCACTATTATTCATCCAGATGCCTTCTCAAGTCTTTATTCTTCCTCACCAAACTGTAAGCTAGAAATGACTTGGGAGAGTCAGTTGTTAAATTTTCAGGATTTTTAGAGACTGTTTGTTAATGGACCAGTGAGGTGGCACAATAGATAGTGCAATAGGACTGGACTCCTCTTGACGGTCTGAGTTCAAATGTGGACTCAGACACTTATTATCTATGTAGTTCAAGGCAAGTCACTTAGCCATGTTTATCTCAGTTTACTAATCTGTAAAATGATCTGGAGAAGAAAATGACAAAACGCTCCAAAATCTTTGCCTAGGAAACCTTGAAATGGATCATAATAAGTTGGACACAACTGAAACACACAAACATAGAATTAAATTATATTTAAAATAAAGGTAATAAATATTCACAACTCATTGCTTCCTAATTATTTTACTACTTTTTTTATTATTTATGCTCTTGAAGTTTCTTGTGTCTATTAAATCTCTACTGTACAAGTACTGCAAAATGTTTTGTTACTGCATATCTCTTTCCAACTTCACGTCCAATGACATCACATTGGTTACACATTATGGTGTGTGTGTGTGTGTGTGTGTGTGTGTGTGTATGTGTGTGCACATATAAATATCTGTGTATAGGTATATGTGTTTATGTGTGTATATATGTATATGAAATATATATACCACAAAAATATTGCAAAAACTGCAAGTCATGAATTCATTTATTTGATTTATTGTTTTATGCTTTCTCTAGGTTTAAGAAAGTGATAGAGAAATTATAAGTAATGCAGATTAAACTTAAAAGTATGTCATGTTGGGAGTAGAACCAAAGAGATCAATGTATACATCAACAACACCATTATGAGATGAACAGTCTCAAGGCAAGTAGCTCCTCTCTGTAGTCCAGAGATCTAGAAAAATTATATTGGATTGGATATGGACTATATTATTCCCATCCAGAGGAAGAAAACCAGAACAAAACATAGAAAAAATCAACCCTAGCACATCTGATGAACATTTTATAAACATTCTCTCTTATGTATCTTGTTCCCTTAATCCTAATTCCTCATGCCGAAAATTACTAATTTATAAACATGTTTAACAAAATATATGTGTAAAATGCTAACCTGCCTGTTTCCTGCTGAGGGAAGGGGGGGTGAGAAGAGAGGGTGGAGGGAAATTGTGTAACTTGGAAATATGCATTTGTATATGAATGAAAATAGATAAATATATGATAAAAATATATCATGTCTATAGTAATAGAACATAAAACTATGAATTATTTTTAATTTTGAAAAACTATTATTTGATTCAATAAAGAAGTTGTTTCTGTCATTACTAAACAAGTAAAATTCCAATATACATTTTCATCATTTCATTTTTATCTCATTTGTTAACATAAAAGTATCCAACAGGATGGAGCTATACTTTTATTAATGATATGAGTGAATTTTGCTGAATCAAATAATAAACTAGCATTTATTAGCAGATTTTAGATAGTTACATTAAACATGCATGAACATACCATTGCCCACATCTTCATATCCATTTAGTTCATACATCAAAGCTGATGCTACATTCACATCTTTCATATCCTTCTATTTCTCTCCACTTACATGGCTACCACTCTAGCTTAGAATCTCATCAAGTCTCGCCTGGGGTATCACAATACACTTCTTGATTGGTCTCTTTTCTTCACAACTCTCTTCTGCAATTCATCATCTCCACATCTGACAGCAGGTTGTTGCTAATGCATGAGTCTGACCATGTGCATCATTTACACACAAAAAAAGACCCACTAGCTCTATATAGTGTCTAGGAATATCATTTAAACTTCTTAACAACCTATTTCTAAAGAACCCTTCCAGACTTGATTATCACATATCCTTTTTCTTCAAATATTCTATATTACAAGAAAACTATTCTTTTTTTTAGGTTTTTGCAAGGCAAATGGGGTTAAGTGGCTTGCCCAAGGCCACACAGCTAGGTCATTATTAAGTGTCCGAGACCAGACTTGAACCCAGGTACTCCTGACTCCAAGGCCAGTGCTTTATCCACTACACCACCTAGCCACCCCAACAAAACTATTCTTGCTGTTACTCCTATAGGATGTAACATTACATACCAGGCTTTTGTACAGTCTTTTCTCCTTGTTTGGATTGCACTCTTCCTCCTTCTCTTCTTTTTCTTTCTGTCTCTCTCTGTCTCTCTCTTTCTCTCTCTCTCTCTCTGTCTCTCTCTGCTTTTAACTGTATGTGTTTCCTCTATTCATTTCACGAAGCAAAAATCATCATGACTCAAAAGGGTTTCAAAAAAGTGAACAGTTGCTTTTTCTCATAGGGCAGGAGGAGAAGAACCCTTGTTTTGGGAACTAAGAGTTCAGAAGATCCTTCTCTCTATCTAATTGAACTAGTCCCCTCAGCTCATAGGAGGGTTTTTTTTATATCAAGTAGAAATCATCCTTGAAAGACACATTTTTATTCTAATCTTCTTGTCAAAGAAACCTTGTTTTGCTTATTCTGAGATACTCAGGAAATTAACACTCTGAAACTCTAAGAGGGTCCTCAGACAGCACAGATTGGAGAACAGATTGCCTTTGCAATCCTCCATCCTTTTGTCACACCTTAATAATTATGCACCATAAGTACCCAAATACCTCCTATTGTGAAGAGCTTATGAACACATTACCAGAGAAGTGGGCAATGTGAACACAATGCAACAGCAAAGTATTAACTAGTTCCTATCTTTTATGGGACTGGTGTGTCAGCCACTGAACTATGATTAAAGAGTAATATCTGATAGGAATTGGGGGAGACAGAAGCATATTATTAATATTATATGCTGACCTACTAAAGAGAAAAAATGAAAATGGCTGACCCATATCAAGCTTTAACATGAACCACATAATGGAAAAATATCTGTTCATTCTTTGTATTTAGAATCACATTATAAATATAATTTTTGTGGAGTAGGGTAGGGAAGAAGGTTAGGAGTTACCTTCAAAGAAAACCAAAAGACATTTCCAGGATAACATGGCAAGATTTTGATCAGTTCCCCCCTGTGCCTAACAAGCATTTGAAAGTCAGGAAATTGAAAGAATCATTCTGAAACCATTACTAAAAAAAGCAAACCAACAACCCCCCCCCCAAAAAAAAGCCTAGATCTTTTGCTTTAGGGAGGCAGAATGCTGTTTGTGACTCAAATTCTGAATATATGTACTCTCTATGTGTTTGGACAAGTCACAACTTTCTGGATTTTATTTTTCTCATCTTCAAAACTAAGGGCCTAAATTAGATGGGCTATGAGGACCCTTATATGTCATAATAGTGATTATTATTCTTATTATCATAAGCAGCATTTATAAAATGCCTTGGATGTATCAGGCACTATACTTACTGCTCTGTAGTTAACTCATTTGAGCCTATTACCTATGTTAGGAGGTAAGTACTAATATTATGCCCATTTTACAAATTAATAAACTGATGTCAAGGGAAATGTTCAGGGTCACATAGCTAATAAGTATTTGAGGCAAGATTTGAACTAAGGTTTTTCTGATTCCCGGTCTGGCACTTTATTCACCTAGCTGCCTGCTACTCTAGATTCAAGATCCCAAGGTTATGATCTCTTTTTGTTAATGCTATTACAAAAAGATTCCATGAAATTTAAACTTGTACTAATAGGAACACTTAAGGCATCTAATTTATTATTAAAGCTTTATTTTGTTATTCCTTGCAGCAACTTTTGTAGGCAATCATTTTGGTTTTCCTTATATCTGGTTGTCCTATTCTGACAATTTATGCTATCATTCAGAGTTTTCTTGGTAAAGATACCACAGTGGTTTGCCATTTTCTTCTCTAGTTCATTTTATTAATGAGGAACTGAAGCAAATAGAATTAATTGCCCAGGGTCACACAGTAAATGTCTGAGGCAAGATTTGTACTCAGGAAGATGAGTCTTCCTGATTCCAAGCCAAGAACTTTAGCTGTTGAATTACCAGCTGCCCACCCATCTCATCCTTTTTTTAGAATTCAACTCAAAAGGAAACAATGTATCACAAAAAAGAGCCCTGCTTCTGCTGCTTAGTTGTGTGTCTAGATAAAGCATTTACTGTGCATACCCTTTGATCCAGCTAATACTGCATCTACACCCTGAAGAGATCATGAAAAAGGGTAAAAACATCACTTGTACAAAAATATTCATAGCAGCTCTGTTTATGGTGGCAAAGAATTGGAAAATGAGTGTCCTTCAATTGGGGAATGGCTGAACAAATTGTGGTATATGTATGCTATGGAACACTATTTTTCTATTAGAAACCAAGAGGGATGGGATTTCGGAGAAGTCTGGAAAGACTTGCATGAACTGATGCCGAGAGAGATGAACAGAACTAGAAGATCATTGTACACTCTAACAGTAACATGGGGTGATGATCAATCTTAATGGACTTGCTCATTTCATCGGTGCAATAATCAGGGACAGTTTTAGGTGCGATGGAGAATACCATTTGTATCCACAGAAAGAACTGTGGAGTTTAAACAAAGACCAAAGACTATAACCTTCAGTTTTTTTAATTATCTTATGTGCTACATAATTTTGTTATCTCTATTATTTTACTTTTTCCTCAAGTATATTTTTTTGTCTCAACACAATCATTTTTGATCAATGTATAGCATGGAAAAAAACGTAAAGATTATCAGATTGCCTTCTGTGGGGGGGGGAGTGAGGGGAGGGAAGGGAAGATGGGGAAAAAATTGTAAAATTCAAAACCTTATAAAAATGATAGATACTATTGTATATAATTGGAAAACAAAGTATTTATATAATAGAAAAACAAAAATGAAAAAAGTAATAAGCACAATGATTTTAGAAAAACCTGGAAATTCTTACATGAATTGATGGAAAATGAAGTGAGCAAAAGCACAGCAGTGTACACTCTAACAGCAATATTGTATGATGAACTGTGAATATCTTATTTACTCTCAGTAATTCAATAAAAATGCTATCCACTTCCAGGGAAAGAACTGATGTCTAAATACAGACAAACATTGAGTTTCTCTCTCTCTCTCTCTCTCTCTCTCTCTCTCTCTCTCTCTCTCTCTCTCTCTCTCTCTCTCTCTCCCTCCCTCTTTCTTCCTTCCTTTCCTTCTTTCCTTCCTTCCTTCCTTCCTTCCTTCCTTCCTTCCTTCCTTCCTTCCTTTGAAAAGCAACTTAGAAGCTAAACCATAGTATTGTTTCAGGATATTTTAACTGTTAATACTGACTACCACACTCCTTAAAGTCTATAAGGCCAATTTGGCCATATTTCATTTATCCACCAGCATTCTCTGAGAGGTGATTAGGCTATCAGCAAATGGAACTAGCCACTACCTATGGTGTTCTTCCAATTATATAGGCAGTCCCCTGAACCTGAGTTTCATTTAGCAGATAAATAGATTAGTTTTTACAAAGGACAATTTCCTATAAAAATTGTAAACACAACTTTACAAATATACTTCCCTCAACAAGTGGAGGGTATAATCTCTCCCCTTCCCCTGAGGAAAGGGCATAATTTCTCCACCCTCTGAGTTTGGGGAGGGTAAAGGGATTAGGATTAGTTTAGTTCAGTTCTTATATAATATGGTCCCAGAGTCCAAAACCTTCTTCAAGTTCAGTTCCTAGACATCCTACATCCTCACCTAAAATCTAGAATCTAAACTCACCATTCCCAGACCTCCGCATCCCATACATTGAATGAAGCACATGAATTGAGAAGTATAAAAAAACAAAACCACCAGGTCCATTTCTTGGAGAAGAGGTAAAAAGATGGAACATGGGAAAAATAGTCTTTTCCCCCCTCACCAGTTCAGTTGATAGCATCCCAACTATAGGGTAAGCATATCTTTATCCTTTGGACCCTGAAAGAAAGGGACTGACTCTTTCCATCTCAATAGTTCTAAAGTCACAAAATTTATAAACCTATTCAGTTGATTCAACCAATCAAAAGAGGCTACTCCTATACCTCTAGTACACAAAGAAGAGAACTTCTGTGTTAGGTGTTCTCTAAAGGCCTTGTTACATATCAGTGATTAAGGTATAATAATTTAATATTTATAAAACATTTGCTTACATTATCTTGTATGGAACTTCACCATGATCTTACGAGGTAGGTAGTAAACTTTATTATTATTATCTCATTTTTCAAGATGAGAAAAATAAAACTCTAGTTAGGTGACCTGCTTAAAGTTATATGACACCAGGATTCATGTCCATGGATTCTGACTCCAATATTCTTTCTAATCCCAGAAGTGAGATAATATATCAGCTTAATTTTGTAAAACATAAATTATATAGCCTTTATCAAGAAATGTCATTTGTTGTTGGAAGGATTATAGGAGAAAGAAGACTACCAAGAACTTTGTTGTCAGGAAGTAGGTGAGGTTAACTATGAAATGCAATAAAAGGACCCACCAAACTGGAAACAAATGTAATAATGAGTGAGCATTTGGAACCTCTTTTGACTCACTGACTGGCTACTGCAATGGATTGGGTTATTCCTTTCTACACTTCACTCTCCCTGGTTCTCATAACTGTCTGGTGAAATAGTATTGCTTATCCAAATCTTGTTTATTGGCTATCTGTATTTTTATAATGGATTCTGTCTCCAAATAAAGCTGATTTTCTATTTTTTGCTTTAAATGAATGGACACATTATAGAAGGAAGAAATCCTCTCTCTCTCTCTCTCTCTCTCTCTCTCTCTCTCTCTCTCTCTCTCTCTCTCTCTCTCTCTCCACTGCCCCAAACTACATATACGTCCTTGCTCTTCCTTTTCCCCCTTTTCTTCCCTCTCTCCTGCCAATGTAGATCTGTTATCTTTGTTATAAAAAATTCTCAGAGTAGAAACATCCTTTTCTAGAATATATGAGCAACTCATTTGTAATTTAAGAATCCCAGAGTGTAGCTTAGAGTCATTGAGAGATTTAAGTGCCTTGCTCATTTTCATACAACTCATATATAGATCAAGAAAGGACTTAAGCACATGGCTTCTTGACTCTTCCTTACTGTTCTACTCCATCTCCATGATGTCTCTCATATAAAGAAAAAATGCTTATTAAAATAATATATAACATTATATTATTGTAGGTAGTCTTTTGGTTTTGTGTTACCTAGTGCTACTGGGAGAAATATAACATATATATTTTTCCCAGTAGCAGTAGGTAACACAAAACCAAAAGTTACTAAAGAAATTATATTGAACTGTGGACATGCCAAGTTTCCCTTTGAAAAGTCAAAGACATTTTTTAGTTTGACAGTATATTATTTTAACACATTTTTAAGTGGATTTTGTGCCTTAGAAAGGTACTAGATTGACAGACTTGGAGAGAAATGTTTTGTTTATTCCCCCAAATGAGTACAGTATGGGCAGCACAGGATAAACTTTCTACTTTAAGACAGGTGAAATAATTTTATATATACACAAGTATATTCACACAAAAGTACACACACACACACACACACACACACACACACACACACATACCTATATATCTCTATGTATTTATAATATACTCACATTCCTGTCAATACTAGTTTAAAGTTCTCACTTACAGAAGTTTCATATAAAAGAAAGCATTTTGTGGTTTTGACTCCCATCTCAAACTCCTTCCCATACTAAACTGAAGTTTTCTCTGCCGATTCCAGAATTAATATAAATCTGTCCACGTTGCTGTCTCTGGGTAAAAACCAGAATAACTAATATCACCATTTCTAATCTTCAACAATGAATCATTTTAATCTATATATAATGAGCTACACACAATGGATGGAGTTAGGTTCAAAATAAGTTGGGAGATTCGCAACAGCCATTCCCTACCCCCACCCCTAGTTTTAGCCCTGGACAAAACAGATGTCTATTCCACTCAACAACAGCTTTTCATATCAACCTGTAAAGAAGGCTATTCAGTGGAAGTCTGACTGTTTAAGGATTATTTTTCTCTGGATAATGGTTCTTTCTCTCTAACCATTATCTTTAACCTCTCTATGGCAGAATTAAATAGTCACCTTAAGACTCTCCATTTAGAACTCCAAATCTATATCATTGCTTGATAAAGCAAAAAAAAAAAGCACAAAATAAAACAAAAAAATACAAAAAGCCTTTGGAAATGCTAGTTAAGTTCTTCATCTTATCCATACATAGTGATGATCTATAATAGCTAAACTGTGCTATTCTTGTAATTAGCTGAATTAATTAAATTTGTTTAAAATCTCCCAAATAATTCTATGCCAAATATCTGTTTTTAATTATGGGGGACTGGGTAGCAGGTAGGCAAACCTATCAGTGACTTTACTCTCATTACTCTCAAGCTTCAAGTATCACTTCCCTTGGGCTTATTCTTCCTTTGTCCTATGAATTTCTTTTCCACTCTCTCACACCCCTTCCCTTCTGGGACTGTTTCCTTTTGAACCCAGCCATGCACAAGGAGATTATAGTTGCCTAAATCACCCTAGACAGCCACTGGGGTGATTACTGCCTCATTTTAATCCTAGGGCATGTCCCTATTGAATGTATTCTTTCTGCTCTGTGATATTGTTTAGAAAAATCAATAAATTCTCTCTTTTTTTTCAACATGAACCCCCAGCTAGTAAATGCTCACGAAAAAGTTCTTCTTTTCAGGTCTCTCAGTGTATCTCTTTTCTTCACAATGCATCTAAGTATTATGGGGCATACAGCTTAATAAACCATGAGAGTTAAGGTAAAGCATTATCCTAAAATTTCCAAACACCTTTTGTTTTGTTAGTTTCTAAGAGGGAAAAAAAATGAACTGTTCCTTTTCTTCCTAGGAATTATAAGACCAGGAATTGACTGAATAGGCAAACAGATAAGGGCATGTGCAACAACTCTGGGTAGAATTAAATTCTTTATCAAAAGACACTGATCATTTCTGATTTAATCACCTTCTTAACTCTGTCTTAATCTATTATGCTGTGATCATTTCCTCCAGCTTCCTAATCTCCAAGGCTCTTTATCACAAGGTCAAAAGGTTCATATCTCATTCATTCTCTCTGTACTGTCATTCCAATACCAAATTTCAGTCTTTAAGATTTTCTCCACCATGGCAGCCCTATTTCTTCAAATACACACACACACACACACACACACACACACACACACACAGACAAAATATATCCCCCCCCCCCCCACTCCAAGACCTCTCTCACAAGCCATGGAGAAAATGAAAGCAGCTTGAAGTCCCATTCATCTCTAACCTTGAATTCTCACCAATCAATTTAGGTTTAAAGTCACCTTAGTAATGCTTGTTTGTTTTAAACATTCTGACAATTTTATCCAAGTCTTCAGAAGGCACTTGGTAGCACAAGTTTAAGGTTTATTACAGTGGGTTTGAACTAGGACCTTCCCCAGAGAGAATGAGTAGGGATATGCCCAGGGAGTCATGCCATGGTCACTTCAAGGAGTTTTGAATGCTTTGACCTCTTGAGAAAAAGTATTTGTCACCAAAGACTTATGGCCTTAAAGAACAGTGGCTATTGGTCAGGAAGAGACTCCCACTAATTAGATTTTCAAAGGAATGGCATTTGTGCTTTTTTTGTCTTCTCACTTTTCTCAACAAGGGCTTGGATACTCTGAAAAGTTCACCTTTGAAATTCTTTCTCTTTTGATTTCCCTGTCCTCCATTTCTTCCCCTTTAGAACCTATGGCAGTTACAATCATATGGCAAGGAAATATTCTTGTCTGGATGAGCCTAAGAAAATACCTTTGGACTCTAGCTCCCTCCATAGTTTTGTGTTTCTTTCTCTAAGCACAAGTGACAAAGAACAGTGATCCTAATATGAAAATTTCTAGCAATATCATGATATCAGAAGTTTATGGGTCCAAATGATGGCTTCCCAGAAGCAGCTGAAGCAGCTTCTCAGAAGAGAAGAGTCCATTAGCAGGAGACTAAACCAAAACCACATCTGGTTTTGTAGAAGATAGTGATCTTTATTGAAATGATCATCAATAAAGAGTTGAGATATAAATGAAATTTTCAAACAGTGGACCCACAAATGCTCCCTATTATAAAAATTTTAATATCAACTTTCCAAGAGGTATAATGGTGCAATGCTATCTCTACTCCCTTTATAGAGTCATTATGTTTCAGAAACAATCTATAAATCATTAAATATTCTAATTTTGATGATATTTTCCCATATTTCATGTTTGAACCATTTTTCAATGAACACTCATGAACCTTTTCTGTTCTAAGTCATCCTTTTATCTTGAAAGAAATAAATAGCTGTCCTTTACTATATCCTATACCTTTTAGAATGATCTATTCATGAGCAAAACTTAAATAATAAAATGAGTGCACTCAGAATTATTTTACTCTAGTTAGGGAATGGGGGGGGGGGTGGAGAGGTGAAAAGACAGAGGCAATGAGAAAGAAAATCTGACCCTCTCTTTGGAGACCAGATCCTCTCAGAACGTTTAGTCCATTTATGAGAGCCCAGAACTGGGGCCACTTAGAAGGATAGGATGCTGAGGGTCTTTAAAAAGAAAAAAAAAGGTTTGTCAATAAAATCATTTTAAAAAATACTACTAAAATCATCTTTGTAAGAGTAAATGAGTTAACATGGAAGTGGGAAGTCTGCTTTATCCAGAGAAATGTCTTCTATAATTCTTGTCCTCAGCAGAATGTATATAATAACATAACAATATAAATGATAAGGCATGACATGACATGAATAACATATTTTCCATTCTTTCCACAAATATTGTCATTTGATCTGTTATTTTAAGCAGAAATATTTCATTTGGTTAGTGCTGCTTCTCCTCATTCCCAGGTCTTTTCAATAATTGGACTTAAAAAAAATTGGTAAAAGTTTTGTCGGTATAAAGGTGAAAATATTGTACTTTGGATGTAGAATTTATAAGATGAAGTCCTCAATCTGGCACCAACTAACTCTGTGTTCTTGGGCAAGTCATTTCTCTTCTCTCTGACAGTTTACTTATCTACACAAAGGACTAAGAATACTAACCCTACCTCTTTACAGGGCTGTTATACCAGGGGAAATGCATAATAAAGCATGAAATAAATGTTAGTTGCTTCTCCTCCTCAAACTTATTACTGAATACAGACTTCTGGGTTGAGTCATTTTGTTTTATTTGTTAAAAGAGGAACTTCAAAACTTTCCTTAGATCACTTTAATAATAATAATAATAATAATAATAATAATAATAATAAAACATTTTTACAGCATTTACTCTTGCTATGCACTGTTCTAAAAACTTTACAAATATCTCATTTGATCCTCACAACAACCTGTGTGGTTTATTATTATTTATTACATTTTATTGATGAGGAAACTGAAACAAACAATTTAAATGACTTGCCAAGGGTCACACAACTAGTAAGTATCTGAGGTTAAAATTGAATTCAGGTTTTCCTGACTTCCTTCTACCCATTGTGCCATCTAGGTGATCCCCTGCCTAAGAAGGACATCTGAGATTAATCAAGCTTTTTTCTTAGTTGAAGGACTTGAGGGAACACAGAAAGAGATTACTTTTGGGTAGCTGTATTACCATGTTAGTGACTTACTCATAATGGGATAAGGTAGGAATATATTTACTGTGAGAAGTGGTAAAGGTTGGAGTGGTGTCAAAAATAAAATAAGTAATAATGAATTATGAACTATAAGATGCAGAGTTGTTTTAGTTTTTTTTTTAATATTTCTTCTTCTTTCTTACTTTTGTCCCCGAATCCCTAATCTTCCCAAAACTGAGTACACGATTCCTTTAGCAGCATCTTCCCGATACATATTTTCTGCTTGTCCTTGTATCCTTAGCTACTTGTATCTGCTACTTATATCCTCAGTCTTCCTTATTAAGAAATTTCTAATCTTATTTTCAGGTTAGCCCTTTTTACAATGGCACTTTTGTCCCATGTATTTTTTTTAACTCACAGACTTCTCTAATTTCAGAATTACTTTAAGATTCCCATCATTTGTACCCAAAATAATTAATCGATCCATGTGTAGACTATAGACTGGCAGGCCTATATTAATTCCTTGTTGTCACAATGCTAAGACTAGCATTTTCCTGATGTCCCAATTTCCTTAAAGCAGTTTCCTGCTCTGGAGCAAAAAAATTTGCAAACCACATATAGTTGGGGACCCTAAGCACTGGTGGGTATCTGAGATCATGTTTATCTCTGAGTGTCTGCAATCCTGTGATGACTTACTCATCAGAGGCAATTCTGGACTGAGACAAGATGGAATGATGTGTAGAGAAACTTAGTTGCTGTATTGGGACAAAGTAATATTCAATGACTTGTGAGAGCCAACATTAAACCTGAATTTAAAGAGTGCTGTCTTCAGAGCTATGCCTACAATTCCAGTCTGTTCTTGCTAACCTTAGGTTGACAATCTTGACCCCTTTATCTCTTTAATCATCTTAATTGCATTTCACTGAATCTTATATATCATTGGTAAAATGTAATGGAGGTGTAATTGCCATAATTCTCACATTCTAGGTTTACATACCACAAGACTGAAGAAGAATGGAATAATGTTTTATATATTTTCCAGTCTTGGAATGATACTTGGAATTTCATGTTCCTTTTAGGTCATAGAAGAACACTGGAATTATAACTACAATGATTCCTTGGTATCTTTCCAAAATGGTACAATTAAGATTCAGTTCATTATGTTATAAGTTTTGTTTAAATTGTTTTTCCTAATTATGTAATGTTGCACCTACTTAAAGTGATAACATTTATTCTGGCTTTCTGGAAATACAATTTTCTTTTGCTCAGAATTCTTTAATGAATTTTGTTTTTTTATAACAAGAAAAATGGATATTTGTCTGAAACTTTGCACAAAATTTTTGTATTTTTGGTAGGGGGAGAAGAGCATATTTTAGAGTATATCAGAGAACCAGAAATCATTCATTTCTCATAAGCTGATCTAGCTACCATGTTGCCCAGTATTTTTTCTTATATTATATTCTTACTAATCATATCACATGGTTTACAATCAGAACCAGTTGTGATCTGAAATGCCAAGCCTAACATCATATTTCCTGAATATAATGTCATTAGGCAGTCATATTTTATGACTGTGACAGGAAGGCTGTGACAGATGACACTTTGAGAGTGTTAGGGGGTAAAAGCTCACATAACACTTAATCAAATGGTGGCAGCATCTAAAAGGATTAAACTCAATTGAACTATAAGCAACAGAATTCCTTTTCCTGTTGCAAGCTTTACACCTGACAACAAACTACAGCATTAAAACTTACATACATAATTTGATATATATATTCCACACCATTTGTTCATATTGTGAGAAACACCAGAAATAAAAGCACTGGACTGCAATAGGACCCTTGAAAACTCTAACTTACTAAGGAAATATTACCACTTGTCATAAAACAAACAGGAATTTTCCATTGAGATTTGCTTCTCTATTGTTTTTGTTTTTCTCCCTCTACTTGTGTTTTCTGAATATTTCTCCATGGAAATGCTCAGAAAATATCCAGAGTAACTGACTAACAAGCCTCTTTTTATTGTTTTATATTTTGTCAGAGTAGTTCACAAATACAAGCAAATATTTCTTTAAGTATTCTAGGTTTAAGGGCTCACAATTATGAATTGTTTATGGACATTATGGAATGTTCTGTCATAAATTAATAGCAGTCTCAAGAATAATTCTTATTATTTGTCGCTAGTTGCAGATAATGCCCATTTGGGTTTTGAGGAAAGGTTTGGGGCTAAAATCCATTTCCTTTTACCACAAATCACATGAATTTGGGAATAAAAATTGAAAGTAGAACATCTGGTTTTTCAAGAACCTTTTTGTTACCTGATAGACCAATAACAATAACAAAAATTTTTGTGCAAAATCAGTGTCAAAGATATGCCTCCAAAAGAAGAATCCAAAATGAAGTAAGCTTCTTAGAACTGAGGCTAATCAGGTCTCAACCCCCCCATATGAAAAATTCTACTACTATTACTGTTGTTTCTACTATCAACAGATTCTCAGTACAGTGACTACCTTGAAATGACTGCAGACCTAGAATGATGACTGCTATGTAATGTTTTATGATTTATATCTATGCTGTTCAATACCATTCAAAATTAGTTACATGGAAATCTAATTTTAGAGGTACAGTAACAGGTTACCTATCTAAAACTCTAAGAAAACTCTTATCCTTTACTCATATATCCTTTGACCTTCAATCAAACTCATTTGTTCTTTTTATGAACTACTTTATTGGGTTCTAGAATTAGAAGTAATCAAGTTAGAGACAGGGAGAGAATTTAATTAGTTAAACTTGCATCCAGGAGGAGAGATAGCTGAAAGACTTATGAGAAGGTCAGAGAAAAAACTATAAAAAGCAGAACTCAGTCCCTAGCCCACTTTCTCCCCATAAAACAACCATTTATTAGCCTTTGACCATAGGAACAAATATACCTATATAACTAAAAGGAGCCTGAAGGTAAAATACATTTATAACCCTCTTTTTAAATGCAAAAAAATAAACAGATATGGCTACAATGGAAACCAATTATATTGAAATATAATTATTACATTATATGTTTAACAAAACTATTTTTAAAAAGAAAATTACAAAATTCAGATTACCATTGATAGTGGAAAATTTGTGCTGATAAAAAGTCCTTTATCAGAGTGCCATAGGTACCTACATCCCTGGAGCCTCTGAAATTGGGAGACTGGGTCATATTCTATATACAGATTATTTTGTATTTCCTTCTTGAGATGAAGCATCAAGGTTCATTTGAGATCTAGGGACACTATCTCTGTGAATTAATTTATCCAAAGAGTTGATGCCTCTCTGATGCCTCTCTTTATTTACAAAGATAAATCATGATCCATCCAAGTCTGACTCTCCTCAGGGTAATTGTCAATGTGGTCTTTCCTTTCAGATTTCAGCAATATTCCCACATGAGACCAAAGACTTTGATTTTCTGGAAGCTGCCCAGTGAGTCATGGGATCCCTGGATCACTAGTTGGCATCATTTATGGTCAGAACTATGATAGTATCTGATCATCTTAGAACCTCTGATTTTCATTCTTAATTAAAAAAAATTAGCAAATGCTTTCACTTTGGTCCATCTTGTGCCAGTGGCGAAAAATAACAATATAGAACTCTTTCAAGGCCTTGTAATTGAAATGAGAACACTTTAAATTTTTTAAATCCCTTAAAGGCTCCATTGGAGGGTAAATATAGTGCCAGCAGCCAGAATAATTCAAATTTCAATAGCATATATTAAAGGTGCTGCAGTTAAAAAGCTCACATTTGGATCTTGGGATCTAACTGGAAGTCCACCACAGGGCAAGCCACCACCTGTTCCAGTCCCTGCCTCTCACCACCACCTTGATGCTCCTTGCTGAGTATCCCTTGGGCCCAAAGTATTTACTTTGAAAAAATTAGATTGTTCAAAACAAGTTTGAGTCACTTGGATACTCCACCTAGAAATAATGGACTCCAGTTCTGTTTTGTTGGTTTTTGGAACTGAGGTCATGATTAAGAGTGACAGCATGGACATTAGTGTTCATAAACCATGGAATCCAAAGGAACTTACTTCCCTTACTCTGTCACCAAAGAATCCAAAAGAGTTGGATTTATTAGTTCATTCTTTTTTCACTCTGAATAGGAAACTATCACTTCATGTTCCCCTAGTCCCTGTCATTCAGAATTGTCTCAGAAATAATTTACCTTAATCCTACTTCTCCACCAGTTTCTATCTTCCTCTCTCCTTTCAGTCTATTCCTCTCTGGAGTTCCCAGAGCTCCCCTTTATCACAAATATCTTCATATGATTTTTTTATCATGAGTCACTCATAGAAATTTGAATCGCTCTAAAATAATATCACATTCCTGGCTACCCTTCTTCATACTCCCCAGGACATCACACACAGAATACAAAAGCATGGCACATTACTGAGAGAGTAGTTTCATAAATTCAGATGTTTAAAAAGAGCTGAAGGTGGTGAGGAAAGATGAGGATGACATTTTTCTGCCATTCTGGGGAAAAGAAGGGATGGGAGGATTGGCTGAAATAATGGTAACTGAAGAAAGCTAAGAAGTGTGAGCTTTCCAATTCTTGTTTCATTTTAGTTTTCTCTAATGAGGAAAATTATTCTTCAAATAGGAAGGACAAAAGAAAAGTAATAGGATGCTGATAATCAAGATAAGTGAAGTGATTTTAAGAGAACAATAAACTGTCCTTGAAAAGCTTCAGTTACTCAGACAAGATAAAATGCATCTGAATCAATTGAGTGTCCTTCTACCATGTCACAGGCACTGACTGTTCTAGGTACTGAAGATACAAAAACATAAATGAAGCAGAAAATTGCCCAAACATGATTGCTTAGTTAGTGACTTTTGAAAGATCATGGAGGACCACAGAAGAGCTACAGGATTGGAAAAGGCA
Organism: Macrotis lagotis; assembly: GCF_037893015.1. NCBI lineage: Eukaryota > Metazoa > Chordata > Mammalia > Peramelemorphia > Peramelidae > Macrotis > Macrotis lagotis. Next base: position 205,622,888 of record NC_133663.1, read on the forward strand.
AATGAAGTTGACTATCTAAAAAGGAAGTGTAGAAGACAACAGGCAGGATGACGAAGACCCTTAAATGTATATAATTTGAGGATTGGGTAAATCATTTGAGGATGTTTAGGTTGGAGAAGAGAAAACTCAGGGGAAATATGATAGCTGTCTTCAAGTATTTGAAAAGATGGCATGGGGCACAGAAATTAAACATGTTCTCAGCTCCAAGAAGCAAAGGCAGGAGCAAAGGGTAGAAGTTACAATGAAGCAAACTTAAATGGATGGACATGGAATTAGAGAGTCTTATTCTTCTACAGTATCATTTGATCCCTTTTCACTTGATCCCTTCCTATTTTCCCAGTGCATCAACCATTTCTGGATTCATTTTCTGCCAATGTGACTTGATCTACTACAAATCTGTGTTATCTAATTTCATCTGGTCTCCTGATGCTCCATGAAAAATTCTTTTATTCTTCTCTGTTTGTCTATTATGATTCCCACAGTGCTTATTCCAAAACTTTACCTCTCCTCACTCCCATACTCAACCTTGCTTCATTCATCAGAAGAAATATTTTATTGATAAAGTCAGGGAAATCATCATGAGTTCTCTTTTACCCCCATTCCACATCTCAAAACTAGTTTTCATCTTTACTTAACCATTCTTTTTTTGCACTAGTTTCTGAAGAAGAGATGATATATCAGTTTGACAAGGCTAAGATCCTTCTTCTAAGTTCCTGACTTCTGACTCTCTTGTCTTACTAAAAACATTTTCCCAAAGGGTACCAACCATCTCTTAACTACTAAATCTAAAGTTCTTTCTACAGTTCCTAGTCTTCTTGACTTTTCTCTCCAGCTCTTGACAATATTTCATCTCTTCTGAATATGAGTTCCACATAATTCACTGTTTTCTTCTGCTACCTGGATAGTCCATCAACATTTCAAATTCATTTCATCCAAAATTAATTTTACTATTATTTCCTCTAAATATTCACCTAATTTATATTATCCTATGAAGGATGATTTCAACATTACAAACATAGGTTCTAGTTCCCTTCAAAGAACTCCTCTCACATCTCCCATAAATCACTGTCATGTCATGTATTCTAACCACATTGTTTTTTACCTTCATTTTCCCACTGCAAATATTGTTGCTATCTTAGTTCAAACCCTCATATTCTTGCCTAAACTGCTACAATTTTGCCCTAGTTAGCTTCATTATTACTAGTTCCCCTTTTTTTGTAATCCACATTCCACAGAGCTTATCACCAAAATCACTTCTCTAAGGCATAGTTGAGGTGGTATCACTTCCTTGTTCAAAAACCTTCATTGAATCCCTATTGCTTCTAAGATAAAATGCAAACTTCTCAGGCTGATAATTCAGGTTTGCTGAAGTCTGTCTTATTGCACATTATTACCCTTCACAGACTCTAAAGACCAGTGAATAAAAATAGGAACTATTGAACACTATAACATTTCATATCTTAGTCATGTGTTTTTCCAAAGCTAGCCCAAATGCATTGAAATTCACTGCCCTTCACTTCCATCTGCCAAAATTCTTATCTCTCTTCATGAGTCAACTCAGGTGCTACTTCTATAAAACTTCCATCCAATTTTAGGACTGTTTCCCTCTTCAAATCTGAATTATTTTTTGTGTATTTCTTTAAGTGTTGACCACTCCACACACAAACCCTAACAAAAGAATGTAAATTCCCAGAGAACAGGACTATTTAAGTTTTGTCTTTTTATTCCTTCTCTGTACCCTAAGAAACTGTCATAATTTCAATTTCCTAAAATTGAACATGTGGCTTTTGATATCACCCCATTCCAATAAATAGAAAGTAATTTGGTTTTTTTCAGATAATTTTGAATTTAACTAAAATTATACATTTGTCCTAATAGTAGTGTTGAAAGGAGAAAGTTTATTTTCTAAAATTTGGAAATTACATTAAGCAATATAATATTGGTGATTAAATGAATTGTATCAAAACTTTAATATTTTTGTGTTAAAATCTGACTTTATTTCAGAGCACATTTTCTTTTAAATTAACATCTATTCCTGACTCTACAAATCATTAAAATGCTTAATTTATCTTGGCTCTAATCCTAACTGTCATAGATTCTCAAAGGCTTTATTGTAATGTTACAGAAACATGCAAATTGCTCAGCTCCTTGGAGCATCCTTATATACAAGGCAAAATATATGCAAGCAGACAGTTTGCAAATGACATGGTATAAGGAGTATGTGTACAGATGTAATTTTTCTGTGCCACTCTCAGATTTTCCAAACTTGTGGCCATTAACAATGTCATCAGATATTTTTGCAGTGATATGGTGAAGGAAATCATGTGGAGTTAATGCATAATTTTAAAATCTCTTATAATCTTTTTATTTGAACATATAACTTAAACATTCAAGGAGAATACTTGGGTCATAGTTAAAAGGATCTTATATTCTCTCAGTGGTTTGAAAATAATGCTTTACTTAAAAGGTTTACAGCCCATTAACATGGTATGTTTTTCCTTATAATATTCCCCTCCTGTGCCCTAGTCATTTAATTTTAGAACCAAGAGTTTAGTACCACAGGTACAATTAATTTCTATCCCAAATGAAAGCTCTTTAGTCAAGGTTAAGTTATGTGAAGGTTAAGAAGTCGATGGAGCTTATAATTCAGCAATTGATGGCTATACTTAATTTGTTAGGTTTTCTTTTTTTATGCATTCATTCTCTGACAATATATGATTTTATCTACAAACATCAACCCCAATTGCCAGAGAATTAAGTTTGTATTTAAAAATAGTACAAGTTTTATTAACTGGGGCTGTTGGCATCATATATCAGGTGGTCAGTACACAATCATTTACTTTGTGCCTACAATGTCCAAGGCATTGAAGAAAAAAGAAAGACATAGTATAATCCTTGCTCTTAAGGAGGTCACAGTCTAATGGGAGAGAAAACATGCAAATAGGGTATATACACAGTAAATTTGAAATAATAGTCAGAGGAAAGATTCCCTCAAAGAGGATCAGAAAAAGAGAGAAAGTGAAATTTCTAGAGAATGTAATATTTTAGCTGGGATTTGAAGAAAGACAGGGAAGCCAGGACACAATGATGGTGAGAGAATTCCAGGCATAGGACTAAGTGAAAAATTCCTGAGTCTGGAGATGGAGTATCTTGTTCAAGGAATAGAAATGAATATTGTCACTGGATAGTAGAGGACTTGGGATTGGGGGCGTGCAGTGTTACTAAAGTGTTTAAAACTGAAGACTTTCCAGTGCTTAGAGGTCCACAAGAGAAGAAGCTTTGGGTGGAATATAACAAGGATATTTGGGGGGTATTGCATTGTCAAAATATCTTTAGATAAAGTTTCCCTTAGGGGCCTAGATTATAATATAATATTTAAACTATGGAATAGAATTTATTTTCTCATTGTAGAATCTTCTATCTATTGAATGGTGCCATTATTAAAGTCAGGGCCTCTCTCACTCTGCGAATACTGTTGGTCAATTGTTTAGTCTTCATCACCCATGGATGATAGCCTGCCAGTGCTCTCGACAAAGTTTTCTTGAGAAAGATTCTGTAGTGATTTGCCATTTCCTTCTCCAACTTATTTTATGAATAAGGAATTGAGGCACACAGAGCTAAGTGACTTGCCCTGTGTCACACAGCTAATAAAGAAATAAAAAACAAGATTTAAACCAATGTACATGAATCTTCTTGATTCAAAGTCCAGTGCTCTAATTACCAGGCTTTCTATATGCCCTCTATATTTTTATCTACATGTCTCTAGTTATAGACTTGTGATTTCATTGTGATAGGGAATTCTAAGAAAGAAAATCCTTGCTGTTATGCAGATGTTATGAATGTTGCACTTAAGGATTACAAAACTCTTATTCCAAACCACTTTGTGAAGTGGCTTACTACCATTTAGTTGAGAGATATAACATAATATGTATAAGTTTTTGTTGCTATTTGTTTTCACTTTTAAAGAGATCCAATGAAATCTCAATGTAATGGGAGATGTCTTGACTTGCTGGTGGATTAGATTTAGGTGAGGTAGATCTATACAAAATCATAACTTTACTCTTTTTCAGAATTATTAAAACACAGTGGCAAGAAAAAAAATTCGGGACAACTGGCAATGATCTGGGATGCAATGGATGACCTTGACATCTTTGATGTCTGACAAACTCTAAGCATTCTACAGCTCTTGCTTCAATCCCCTTTATAGCCATTTGAATAAATTGTTCTCATTCCCCATTCTACTGGAGGAAATCTTTACAGATCTGGGAAGCTCACTGAGAGTTACACTTAACCGACTTTGACCTGTCTGCCAAGATGGTTTTACCAGAATGTGTTAACAATTTGGTGACAAATAGCAACAAAAACTTATACATACTGTTATATCTCTCAAACTAAATGGTAGCAAGACACTTCACAAAGCTTGGAATAAGAATTTTGTAATCCTTAAGTGAAACATTCATAACATCTGCATAACAGCAAGGATTTTCTTTCTTAGAATTCCCTATCACAATGAAATCACAAGTCTATGCTACAACATGCTACAACAGATAGAGAGTTGGGCTTGGAATTAGCTATGTATATGTGTGTGTGTGTGTGTGTGTGTGTGTGTGTGTGTGTTTATGTGCTCTGTGTGTGTGTGTGCATGTTGTCTCCCCCATTAGTCTGTGATCTCATAATAATTACTGTTGACATGCTCTAACATATTAGTGCTGGATAGTAGCTATGACTGTAAGTTGTAGTCACAAACTGTTACTTTTTGAAAAAGAAATTTTTATTTGTATCATTTGTTCTTGCATAACCTACATTTTTCATTGCTTCCTTCCCTCTCCCTCCTTCCAGAGAGCCATCCCTTATGGTAAGAAAAAAAAGAAGAAAAATAAGATTGGAAAAACTAACTTACTGAAAACTTGTAGCATTTTATGTACTGATTCTTGCCTACACATGGTTGTACTGTGGCAAAAGAGTAATTGGGGGAAGGCTGTTTCCTGATAATTTCTCTTTATTGTCAAGCTTGGCCATAATTTCACAGCATTCAGTCTAAGTTTTCTATTGTTGTTCTTCTAAATGTATTGTTATAGTCATTACTGTATTGTTTTCTTGATTAATTACATGTTGTATCCTCACTAAAATATTCTCCTTGAGGGAAGGAATTTCTTCTTGTTTTGTTTTTCTTTGTATCCCTAGCATGTGGTATAGTAAACATTTAATAAAGGTTGGTTGACTGCCTGACTAGTTTTGTTTACTTCACATTGCATCAATTTTTATTTAACTTTCAATGAGCTTCTCTGTACTTTTCCATTTTTACTTTAATCACCACATTCATGTATCACAATTTGTTTTGCTATCTTCAAATAAATGGACATCTCTTTTGCTTCCAGTTCTTTGCTGCCATAAAAAGGACTGTTGTCAATATTTCTAGTAATGGAACTAATGCATCAAAGGGTAAGGGCATTTTTTAAAACACTCTTCCAGTGCTTTGTAGACTGTCTGGCACTTAGCAGGCATTTAATAAATATTTATTGACTGAATGATTGATTAATTATCAAAATTTTGAATTATTTTCCAGAATGGTTGTACCTCATCACAGTTACACAATATTTCACAAATATTCAAAAATGGACTATTTTCAACTGTTGTCATCTTTACCAATTTGCTGTGTGAATGATAACACTTCAGATTTCTTTTGACTTGCTTTTTTTATCACTTGTTACTTAGAATATTCCTCCAAATAGTTGTTCATTTGAAATTCTCCATTTGAAAACTGTTTATACATATACTTTGGGCCCTCATCTAAGTGAAAATGGCTTTTGCTTTTAGACATTACTGTAAAATTTTTTTTAGGTTTTTTTTCCCAAGGCAAATGGGGTTAAGTGGCTTGCCCAAGGCCACACGTCTAGGTAATTATTAAGTGTCTGAGACCAGATTTGAACCCTGGTACTCCTGACTCCAGGGCCGTTGCTTTATCCACTACGCCACCTAGAAGCCCCCAAGATTTTTTTCAATACTTATCTGAGAAGTCAAAATATATTTCTGAGTGATATATGGCCAGATAATTATTTTTTTCTGAAGCAATGCTTCTCTTTTCTTAGTTGCAGTAATTTCATTAATGAAAAATACTCTAATTTCATGGATTAGTTAAATATTATATAGTTATATTATTATTAATTATGCTTTTATATATCTATATATGTTTATATAATTGTAATCACTTCTATCCACTGTTCAGTGAAAAATTAACCTACTGTCCAAGAATATGAAAGTATATGATATGCAACTCATCTAATTTGAAAAAATCCACTTTGCTATTAATTTTTATCATGTTATCTAACATGGAAATAATGTTAATACAAATCTTCTTTACTCCTGGTCATTTTCCAGTTTTCCAACCACATCTTAAAATATAGAAAGTTATTTACTAGATAAATAGTTTTTAGAGATTACTGAACAATATGCAATTCAATTCAAAATTTTCTAATTTTTCTCTATACTTTTGGTTCCATTGATCTACTTTTTCTATCTTTTCAAACATTACCAAATAATTTTACTAGTTATCAATTTATAATAGAGTTCAAGGTTGATATCATTTCCTCCTATATTCTAGATTTATTATTTTGCTGAATTAATTTTATTTTTATTTTATTTAGCTCAGTTTTACTTTGTTACTTTGGCATGTCATTAAACTTATAAATTTATTTCAGTATACTGTCATTTTTATTATTTTGGCACAACCCACAGGAATGTTATCTCTCCATTTATTCTTTTTAAAATTTATTTATTATTTTCATCCATATGCACATATATATTTTTAAGTTACAAAATTTCTTTCCACCCTCCCTTCCCAACCCCTCTCCTCAGTGGCGAACAGTCAGGTTAGCATTGTACATACATATTTTGATAAATATGTTTACAAATTATTAATTTTCAATATGAGGAATTAGGATTAAGGGAAAGAGATGTATAAGAGATAATTTTTATAAAGTATTCATAAGATTCAGAAAGGTTGTTTTTTTCTGTGTGTGTTTTGTTTTGTTTTGTTTTTCTTCCTTTGGTTGGGAATGTTATAGTCCATAGCCAGTCAAATACAGTTGTTCTAGTTCTCTGGACTGCCAAAATGAGGTGCTTCCATCAAGATTGTTCATCTCACAATGTTTTTGTTGATAGGTACATTGCTCTCTTGGTTTTGCTCCTTTTGCTCAGCATCAGACCCCAAAAGTCATTCTGTATTTCTCTACAGTCCATCCATTTATGGTTTTTTATAGAACAATAGTATTCCATAGAAGTCACATACCATAACTTGTTTAGCCATTCCATAAATGTTTGGCATCCCCTTACTTTCCAGTTCTTTGCCTCTCCAAAAAGAGCTATAAATATTTTGGAACATTTAGGATTTTTACTTTTTTTAATAATTTCTTCTGGAATTGATGGATCAAAGCATATGTACAATTTTGTTGAGCTTTGGGCATAGTTCCATATTGCTCTCCAGAAAATTATCATCATTTCACAACTCCACCAGCAAAGCATCAATGTCCCAATTCTCCCACAACCACTCCAGCATTGATCCTTTTCCCTTTTTCTCATCTTTGCCAATCTAATAGATGTGAGATGATACATCATTATTGTTTTCTCTAATCAATAATGATTTATGGCATTTTTTCACATGATTATATATAGCTTTAATTTCTTCATTTGAAAACTGACTGTTCATAACCTTTGACCATATATGAATTGGGAAATAACTTGTGACTTTATAAATTTGATCCTATTCTATATATATTTTAGAAATGAGACCTTTATTACAACTCATGGTTGTGAAGATTGTTCCCACCTTTCTGCTTTCTTTCTAATTTTGGCAGCATTGATTTTATTAGAGCAAAACCTTTTTAATTTAATATAATCAAAATCATTCATTTTTGCAGTTTATAATGTGTTTTATTTCATGTTTGGTCATAAATTTATTCCCTTTCCATAGATTTGATAGATAGAGTATTACCTGGTCTATTAATTTACCAATGATATTGCTCTTTATGTCTAAAACTTGTACCCATTTTGATCTTCTTTCAATATAAGGTGTGAGATGTGGATCTATGCCTAGTTTTTTCCACACTATTTTCCAGTTTTCCCAACAATTTTTGTCAAATAGTTCTTCTCCCAGAAGTTGATGTCTCTGGGTATGTCAAACAGTAGATTACTGTAGTCATTTAATACTGTTTCTTCTGAACCTATCGTAATCCACTAATCTATTATTCTATTTCTTAATCAGTACCAGGAGTTTTGATGACTGCTATTTTATACTACAGCTTTAGATCTGGTAGAGCAAGGGCCACTTTCCTTTACATTTGTTTTCATCAGGTACCTTGCTATTTTTGACCCTTTGTTGCTCCAGATGAATTTTTTTTTATTTTTATTTCTAGCTTCTTAGTATAGGAATTTGGTAGTTTCATTAGTATGGCACTAAATAGGTAATATAATTTGGGTAGAATTGTCATTTTTGTTATATTAGTTTGACCTAACCATGATCACTTGACATTCTTCCAATTATTTAAATCTGACTTTATTTGGGAGAGAATAGCTTTATAATTGTGTTCATACAGTTTCTGGATTTGTCTTGGGAAGTAGATTACCAAGTATTTATTATTGTCTATAGTTATTTTAAATGGAACTTCTTTTCTGTCTCTTACTCTTGGGCTTAGTTGTTCAGAAATGTTGATGATTTATGTAAGTTTATTTTATGTCGTGCTACTTTACTGAATTTAATTGTTTCAAGGAGTTCTTTCAAGAAACTTTTTAGATGATTTTCTTGGGTTCTGTAGTTACACCATATCATCTGCAAAGAGTGAAAGTTTTCCTTCCTCATTGCCAGTTCATATAAAATAAATCCAGAAACTGTATGAACAGTTTGTGTAGAATAGGAAATAATTATTCCTTAAATGTTTGGTTGAATTCACTTGTAAATCCATTTGGATCTGGACACATTTTTAGGGAATTTTTTGATTGTGTCTTCATTTTTTTTCTGAAATGGGATTGTTTAAGTAATTTATTTCCTCTCATGTTAATCTAGGCAGTTTGTATTTTTGTAAATATTCATCCATTTCACTCAAGTTATCCTATTTATTGGCATACAGTATAGCAAAGTAGTTCCAAGTTATTTCTTTATTTTCCTCCTCATTGGTGGTTAGTTCATCCTTTTCATTTTTGATAGTGGTAATTTGGTTATCTTCTTTCTTTTTTTATCAGATTAACCAAAAATTTGTCCATTTTATTGGTCTTTTCATAAAACCAACTTTTAATTTTATTTATTAGATCAATGGTTTTCTTGGTTTCAATTTTATTAATCTCTCCCTTGATTTTCAGAATTTCTCATTTGGTATTTAATTGGGAATCTTTAATTTGTTGTATTTCTAGCTTTTTCAGTTGCATGCTGAATTCACTGACCTCTTCTTTCTCTGTTTTATTCATATAGGCATTTAGAAATTTAGAGTTTCACCACAAACTTGACTTGGCTGCATCCACAAAATTATGGTATAATGCCTCATTATTATCATTTTCTTGGATATAATTACTGATTATTTCTATTATTTGCAGTTTGATCCACTGATTATCTAAGATAAAATTATTAATTTCCAATTGCTTCTTATAATTTTTATTGTATCATTGACTGAAAAGTATGTATTTATTATTTCTGTCTTTCTGCATTTGATTATAAGTTTTTTAGCCCTAGTACATAGTCATTTCTGGTGCAGGTTCCATGTACTTCCAAGAAAAAGATATATTCTTTTCTATCCCCATTAACTTTCTCCAGAGGTCTATCATATCTAAGTTTTCAATCACCTTCTTAACTTCCTTCTTATTTATTTTCTGGTTAGATTTATCTAGTTCTGAGAGAGGGAGACTGAGGTCTCCCATTATCAAAGTTTTGCTGTCTATGTCTCCTTGTAATTCACTCAGCTTTTCCTCTAGAAATGTGGATGCCATAACACTAGATGCAAACATGTTTATGTTATAGTTTCATCACCAATGCTGCCTTTTAAGAAGATGTAGTTTCCTTCCTTATCCCTTGTAGTGAGATTGATTTTTGCTTTTACTATACTTGATATTAGGATCTGTATCCCTGAATTTTTACTTCAGCTGAAGCATAATATATTTTGCTCCATAAAACCAAATTTTCACTTTTTTATTAATTCAATAGTTTTCTTGCTTTCAGGTTTATTAATTTCTCTTTCATATTTTAGAGTATCTAGTTTGGTATTTAATTGGAGATTTTTAATTTGTTCTTTCATTAACTTTTTTAGTTGCGTATTTAGTTCATTGATTTTCTCTTTCTCTAATTTATTCATTTAAGCATTTAGAGATAATAATATATCCCCTTACAGCTACCTTGAGTGAATCCCATAGGTTTTGGCATGTTGTTTCATTATATTCATTATGTAGGATGAAATAATTAATTCTTCCTATAGTTTATTGTTTGCTCCACTCCATCTTTAAAATGAGGTTATTTAGTTTCCAATTAGTTTTGGGTCTATATCTCCCTTGCCCAATATTGCATGTGATTTTTATTGCATTATGATCTGAGAAAGATGTATTCACTATTTCTGCCATCCTACAATTGATCATTAGGGTTTTGTGCTCCAGTACATGGTCAATTTTTTGGGTAAGTAAGTATATTCCTTTCTATCCCCATTCAGTTTTCTCCCTAAGTCTATTGTAAGTAAGTTTTCTAACAATCTATTTACCTCTTTAACTTACTTTTTTTTTATGATTAGATTAATCTAAATCTAAGAACAGGAGGCTGAGGTCTCCCACTAGTAGAGTTTGGCTAGCTATGTCTTCCTGTAGTTCTTTTAAGTTCTCCTCTAAGAATTTGTATACTATACCATTGGGTGCATACATATTTAGTATTGAAATTATTTTATTGTCTAAGTACCTTTTAGGAGGATATAGTTTCCTTCCTTATCTCTTTTAATTCTATCTATTTTTGCATCTGCTTTGTCTGAGATAAGGATTACCACCTCTGCTTTTTTCACTTCAGCTGAAGCAAACTATATTTTGCTCCAATCTTTTACCTTTACTCTATATGTATCAATCTGGTTTAAATGGGTTTCTTGTAAGTAGCATGTTGTAGGATTCTGATTTTTAATCCAATCTGCTATTCATTTATATTTTAAAAGAGAGTTCATTCCATTCCCATTCAAAGTTATAATTACTAACTCTTTATTCTATCTTCCCTCTGTATTTTTCCCTTTTTTTTCCACTTTATCCATATTTGCAGTATTTTGTTTCTGAATACCACCACCAGTGTATTTGCCCTCCTATATCAACCCCCCTCATCTTTCTTACCCTTTCCCTTTTCCCTTCTTCCTTCCCTTCCTTCCATTAGCTCCCTTTTTTCTCCCCCTCTCTGTCCCACCCTCCCCTTTCCTGCTTTTGATACTTGAAAGGTGAGATAAGTTTCTTAAATGAGTGCTTTTAAATTAACTTTAAGGCAAGTCTAATGAGGTGATTCTCACCTCCTCTGCTCTTCCCCTCTGAAGCAATAGGTCTTTTATACCCCTTAATGTAATGAGATTTACCCCATTCAATCTCTTCCCTCCTCCCATCTCATTACTCTCCCCCTTTTTAAGGGAGTATTGTTTTTAAATCACTTTATCTGAGTCACAGAAAAGTCATCAGTGTCCATCACTTCTGGAAAAGTATGTTCTCTCTAAGAGTTACAATTCTTAAGAGTTATTAGAGTCTTTCTCCCAGGCAGGGAATGTAACCAGTTTCATCTTATTGGATAGCAGTCTCATGGATAAATCATGAGTGTCCATCCCTGCTGGATAAATATATTCTCTCTAATAGAGTTACAATTCTCAAGAGTTGTGAGAATCTTTCTCCCAGGTAGGGATATAGACAGTTTCATCTTATTTGATGTCAGTTTTTTTCTTTACCCTTTTTATTCAAACTTTTCATGTATCTTTTGAGTCTCCTGTTTGATGTTCAAATTTTGTATTTATCTCCTTTCCTGTGGGAGAAAAGCCTCAGCTTTGCTGGATAGTAGATTCTTGGCTGCATTCCAAACTCCCTTGCTCTTTGGAATATCTCATTCCAAGCCCTGTGATCCCTTAATGTTGATGCAGCCAGGTCCTGTGTAATCTTTACTGTGGTTCCATGGTATTTAAATTGCTTATTTCTGGCTGTTTGCAGGATTTCCTCTTCTATCTGATAGTTCTGAAATTTGGCCACAACATCCCCTTGGTGTTTTCATTTCAGGATCTCTTTCCAGAAGGGATGGATGTATTCTTTCAATAACTATAAAACTGATAAATTTCTGATCAATATGATTTAAAAAAGGAAAGAAGAAAACCAAATTGCTAGTATCATAAATGAAAAAAGTGAACTCACCACCCATGAGGAGGAAATTACAGTAATAATTTGGGATTATTTTTCTCAACTATATGCCATTAAATTTGACAATCTAAGTGAAATGGATGAATATTTACAAAAACATAAGTTTCCCCGTTTAAATGAAGAGGAAATTAAAAACCTAAACAACCCTATCTAAGAAAAAGAAATTCAACAAGCCATCATTGAATTCCCTAAGAAAAAATCTCCAGGGCTTCAAGGATTCACAAATGAATTCTACAAAACATTTAAGGAACAATTGGTTCCAATTCTACATAAAATCTTTGGAAAAATAGGTGAAGATGGAACTCTACCTAACTCTTTCTATGACATCAATATGGTGCTGATACTTAAACCAGGAAGAGTTAAAACAGTGAAAGGAAATTATAAACCTATCTCCATGATGAATATAGATGTAAAAATCTTAAATAAAATCTTAGCAAAATGATTACAACAAGTTATCACTAGGATAATACATTTTGACCAAGTAGGATTTATCCCAGAAATGTAAGGTTAGTTCAATATAAGGAAAACTGTTAGTATAACTAATTATATCAAGAAACCTATAAGAAATTACATGATTCTATCACTAGATGCTGAAAATGTTTTTGACAAAATACAGCACTCATTCCTACTAAAAACACTAGAGAATGTAGGAATTAATGAACTGTTCCTTAGAATAATAAGCAGTATCTATCTGAAACCATCCACAAGCATTATATTCAATGGGGAGAGTCTCCAGGTATTCCCAATAAGATCAGGGGTGAAACAAGGATGCACATTATCACCACTACTATTCCATATTGTATTAGAAATGTTAGCTTCAGCAACTAGAGAAGAAAAAGAAATTGAAGGAATTAGAATTGGGAAGGAAGAGACCAAATTCTCACTCTTTGCAAATGACATGATGGTCTACCTAGAGAATCCCAAGAAATCATCCAAAAAACTACTGGAAACAATTAGCAATTTTAGCAAAGTTGCAGGATATAAACTCTCATAAATCCACAACTTATATATATATATATATATATATATATATATATATATATGTGTGTGTGTGTGTGTGTGTGTGTGTGTGTGTGTGTGTGTATGTATATACAGACAACATAAAATATCTGGGAGTCTATTCACCAAGGCAGACTCAAGAAACTTTTTGGAAACAATTGCAAAATACTTCTCGCACAACTTAAATCAGATTTAATTAAATTATTTAATTAAATAACTTTGAAAACATCAACTGCTCATGGATAGGTTGAGCTAATATAATAAAAATGACAATTCTGCCAAAACTAAACTAACTGTTTAGTGCCCTACCAAATAAAATTCCAAAAAATTATCTTAATGAGTTAGAAAAAATGTAAATAAATTCATATGGAGACATAAAAGTCAAGAATTTCCAGGGATTCAATCAAAAAAGTGCAGAAGAAGGTGGCTTAGCCCTACCTGATCTAAAATTATATTAAAAAGCATCAGTCATCAAAACTGTCTGTTATTGGCTAAGAAATAGAGTGGTGGACCAGTGGAATAGACTAGGTGCAGTAGCAGGAAATGATTATAGTAATTTGCTATTTGATAGACCCAAAGAGTCCAGCCATTGGGATAAAACCTCTCTCTTTGATAAAAACTGCTGGGAAAACTGGAAGTTAGTATGGAAGAAACTTAGATTACACCAACCCTCACACCCTATACCAAGATAAGATCCAAATGAATACAGGATTTACACATGAAAAACAATATTATAAGCAAATTAGAAAATCAAGGAGTAATTAACCTGTCTGATCTATGGAAAGGAAAGCAGTTTATAACTAAAGAAGAGATGGAGAACATCACTAAAAACAAATTAGATGATTTTGATTACATTAAATTAAAAAGCTTTTGCACAGACAAAACCACTGTAACCAAGATGAAAAGAACTGTACTAAATTGGGAAACAATCTTTACAACTAATGTTTCTGACAAAGGACTCATTTCTAAAATATACAGATAACTGAGTCAAATTTTCCAAAAAGCAAACTATTCCCCATTTGAAAAATGGTCAAAGGATATCTAAAGGCAATTTACAGATGAGGATATCAAATCAATCTATAGTCATATGAAAAATTGCTCTAAATTATTACTTGTTAGAGAAATGCAAATTAAAGCTTCTCTGAGGTACCACCTCACACCTCTCAGACTGACCAATATGACAAGAAAGGATAATGATCATTGTTGAAAGGGTTATGGGATATCTGGGATACTATTACATTGTTGGGGGAGCTGTGAATTCATCCAACCTTTCTGGCGAACAATCTGGAACTATGAGCAAATGGCAACAAAAATATGCATACCCTTTGATCCAGCAATACCACTATTGAGTCTATACCCAGAAGAGATGATGAAAAAGGGTAAAAACATCACTTATACAAAAATATTCATAACAGCCACGTTTGTGGTGGCAAAGAATTTGAAATCAAGTAAATGTCCTTCAATTGGGAATGGCTTAGCAAACTATATATATATATATATATACATATATATATATATATATACATATATATATATATACATGTATATATATATATATATATATACACACACACACATACATATATATGTCATGGAGCACTACTGTTCTATTAGAAAGCAGGAGGGATAGGAATTCAGGGAAGCCTGGAGGGATTTGCATGAACTGATGCTGAGTGAGATGAACAGAACCAGAAGAACACTGTACACCCTAACAGCAACATGGGGGTGATGATCAACCTTGATGGACTCGCTCATTCCATCAGTGCAACAATCAGGGACAATTTGGGGCTGTCTGCAATGTAGAATACCATCTGTATCCAGAGAAAGAACTGTGGAGTTTGAACAAAGAACAAGTTATTACCTTTAATTTAGGAAAACAACTGATATCTTATTGTCTGATCTTCCTATCTCTTATATTTTATGTTTCTTCCTTAGGGATATGACTTCTCTCTCATCACATTCAGTTTTGATCAATGTATACCATAAAAACAATGTAGAGACTGGTAGACTGCCTTCTATGGGGGGAAGGGAAGTAAGATTAGGGGAAAAATTGTAAAACTCAAAATAAATAAAATCTTCAATATTTGCCCTAAAAAAGAAGAAATTCAACAAGTCATTATTGAACTCCCTAAGAAAAAATTTCCAAGGCCAGATGGATTCACAAGTGAATTCTCTGAAACATTTAAGGAACAATTGATTCCAGTTCCATATAAACTCTTTGGTAAAATAGGTGAAGATGGAACTCTACCTAACTCTTTCTACGACACCAATATGGTGCTTTTACCTGTACCAGGAAGATTTAAAACAGGGAAATGAAGTTTTACACCTATCTCCCAGATGAATATAAGATGCAAAAATCTTAAATAAAATCTTAGCAAAATGATTACAACAAGTTATCACTAGGATAATACATTATGACCAAGTAGGATTTATTCCAGGATTGCAGGGTTTGTTCAATATTAGGAAAACTGTTAGTATAATTAATTATATCAATAACAAGCCTGTCAGAAATTATATGATTATATCAATTGATGCTGAAAAAGCTTTTGAAAAAATACAGCAACCATTCCTACTAAAAACACTAGAGTGCTTAGGAATAAATGGATTGTTTCTTAGAATAATAAGCAGTATCTATCTAAAACCATCAGCAAGCATATATGAAATAGGAATAGGCTAGAGGAATTCCCAATAAGGTCAGGATGAAACATGGATGCCCATTATCACCAATACTATTCAATATGGCATTAGAAATTCTAGCTTCAGCAGTAAGAGAAAGAAAAAAAATTGAAGGAATTAGAATTTTGAAGGAAGGGACACAAGTCTCATTCTTCGCAGATGACTTTATGACATACCTAGAGAATGCCAAAAAAAATCTAAAAAACTACCAGAAATAATTAGCAATTTTAGCAAAGTCTCAGGATATAAAATAAACTTTCATAAATGCTCAAACTTTCTTTATATGACTATCAAGATACAGCAAAAAGAGCTATTAAGAGAAATCCCATTCAAAGTAACCTCAGACAATATAAAATACCTGGGAGTCTACCTGCCAACGAAGACTCAAAAACTTTTTGTAAACAATTACAAAACACTTCTCACATGAATAAAATCAGATTTAAATAATTGTCAAACATCAACTGCTCCTGGATAGGTTGAGCTAATATAATAAAAATGACAATTCTACCAAAATTAAACTACTTGTTGAGTGCTCTACCAATCAAAATTCCAAAAAATACTTTAATGAGTTATAAAAAATTGCAAATAAATTCATATGGAGAAATAAATGTCAAGAGTTTCCAGGGATTTAATGCAAAAGAAGTTGGATTAGCCTTACGAGATCTAAGATTATATTCTAAAGCATCAGTCCTCAAAATTTTCTGGTATTCACTAAGAATGGTGGATCAGTGGAATAGACTAGGTGCAATAACAGGAAATGATTATAGTAATCTGCTGTTTGATAAGCCCAAAGAGACCAGCTATTGGGATAAAAACTCTCTCTACAATAAAAACTGTTGGGGAAAATTGGAAGTTAGTATAGATGAAAGTTGGGTTAGACCAATACCTCACACCCAATACTAAGATGAGATCAAAATGGATACAGGATTTAGACATAAAAAATTTTATAAGCAAACTAGAAGATCAAGGAGTATTTACCTGTTAGGTCTATGGATAGGAAAGCAGTTTATGATCAGGGAACAGATGTAGAACATCATTACAAACAAACTAGCTAATTTTGATTACATTAAATTAAAAGGCTTTTACACAGACAAAACCACTGTAACCAAGATCAAAAGAAATGTATGAAACTGGGAAACAATTTTTGCAATTAGTATTTCTGACAAAGGACTCATTTCTAAAATATACAGAGAACTGAGTCAAATTTTCAAAAAAAAAAAAAAACCAAGCCATTCCCCAATTGACAAATGGTCAAAGGATATGCAAAGGAAATTTACAGATGAGGAAATCAAAGTGATCCATAGTTATATGAAAAATTGCTCTAAATCACTACTTATTAGAGAAATGCGAATTAAAGCATCACTGAGGTACCATCTTACACCTCTCAGATTGGGCAATATGACCATTTGACCAATATGACCACAATTATCAATGGTGGAAGGGATGTAGGAAATCTGGGACACTAATACATTGTTGGTGGAGCTTTGAATTCATCCAACCTTTCTGGAGAGCAATTTGCAATTATGCCCAAAGACTAAGAAAATTGTACATACTCCTTGATCCAGCAATACCACTACTGGGTCTATACCCTGAAGATATTATGAAAAAGGGTAAAAACTTAACTTTTACAAAAATATTCATAGTTGTCCTATTTGTGGTGGCAAAGAATTGGAAATTAAGTGGAATTGCACCTAGTCTATTCCCCATTAAATTGGGGAATGGCTTAACAAACTGTGGTATATGTATGTCATGGAAAACTATTGTTTTATTAGAAACTAGGAAGGATGGGAATTCAGATAAGCCTGCAAGGGTTTGCATGAAGTGATGCTGAGTGAGTTGAGCAGAACCAGAAAAAACATTGCAAATTCTAACAGCAACAGGTGGGTGATGACCAACCTCGATTGACTTACTCATTCTATAAGTGCAACAATCAGGGAGAATTTTGCAGTGTCTATGATGGAGAATACTATCTGTATCCAGAGAAAGTATTAAGGAGGTTGAACAAAGACTAAAGACTAGTACCATTAATTTAGGAAAAAAAACCCATTATCTTATTATATAATTTTGCCATCTCTTATACTTTGTTTTTCTTCCTTAAGGATATTATTTCTCTCTCATTACATTTAACTTAGTTCAATGTATACCATGGAAACAATGTAAAGACTAACAGACTGCATTCTGTGGGGGGTAGGGGGAGGGAAGCAAGATTAGGGAGAAAATTGTAAAATTCAAAATAAATAAAATCTTTCTTAAAAAAATAGATATATTTTGCTTCAACCTTTTATCTTTACCCTGTGTTTATTTCTCTGCCTCAGATGTGTTTCTTGTAAAACCACATGCTGTTCTATTCTGCTTTTTAATCCATTTTGCAATCCACGTCTGTTTTATGGGGCAGTTCATCCCATTCCTGTTTGCAGTTAAGATTACTAATTCTGTATTTCCCTCCATGCTTTTTCCATTTATATTTTTCTCTTTCCTTCTCTCTTATTCCTCTTTGTCAATTTTTTTCTACATTTCCCCTTTGACTTTTCTTTTTAAAAATTAACTTTCAGAGAGGCTAGGTGGTGTAGTAGATAGAGCACCAGCCCTGGAGTCAGGAGTTCCTGAATTCAAATCTGGCCTCAGACACTTAATAATTACCTAGCTGTGTGGCCTTGGGCAAGTCACTTAACCCCATTGCCTTGCAAAAACTAAAAAAAGAAAAAGAGAAACTTAACTTTCGGTTTATTTCTACTTATACCTTCACTTTTGCTTTTATCAGTCCCTTCTTTTATCTTTCCCTTTCCCAGTCTCCCCCCCCCCTTCCCTGTAGATTGGGACAGATTTTTAAACCCAAGTAGCAATGTATCTTATTCACTCTCTGTGTTAAATCTATTGAATACAATTTACTCAGCATTCACATTCTCCCTTCTTTCTCTCTAAAATTATAAATCTTTGTGCCTCTTCCTTTGATGGTTTTTATTGCTCTAATACTTTTAATCAGGTTTTAATCTATCACAATTTGATTATTTGATTATTTGATAAACTCATATTGTTATCAAAGTATCATCATAGATTGCTTACTTGATTGCTTGATAAGCAGCATTAACTCAAGTTGAATCAAATTATAATTATAATCACTTTTATCCTACCCTCTTATCAAGTATCTTTCAAGTACACACAGTCTTCCTCATGACTCAAATTATCATGCAATGTCATATAATTTCTTGAACTATTTGTGCCCCTCCCCCAAGCCTATTTGTCTCACACACATTACCCCCCCTCAACTCCCCCACTCAGAGTAAGGGTTCTTAATCCCTTATTAAGTCAAGCAAGGCCTAGTCTCTCCCCACACTTTACCCCCCACCTCACCCAGGGTACTGAACCCCTTGTTAAGTGGAGCACAGGTCAAGTCAACCCCGATCTAATTAGCTACAAGAATCTTAAAGATCTCTAAGCACCAGGAGGCTCTGGAGGTCTTAACTGAGAACCTTACAAATGATTATAAGTTAGAGAGACTCTGACTCACGTCCTTGCAGTGTATGATACATAAAGTGTTCTCAATACAAGGCTGAATGTCTTCTTCCAGGGAAAAAGATGGACTTTCAATGAACCAGGGGAATTTCAAATGTTCCTTTTGCAATGGCCAGAGCTGAACAGAAGGTTTGATCTTCAGATACAGGACTCAGGTGAAGCAGGGAGATTGGAGGAGAGGGGGGAAATATGAGGGACTTAAAGAGGATGAACTGCATGTATAGAAAAATGATACTGATAATATTCACATGAACTTTCTCAGTTAATAAAGCAGGTAGAGGGAGCTTTTATAGTTGAAGCACAGGAGAAAGCTGAATTCGAAGATAAAATATAGTGTAAAAATGGAGTCAATAGAAAAAAAAGGGAAATGGAATGGGAGAAAGAAAAAGGAGAGGGGGGAATAGTCCAAGATATTTCACATAATAAAATTTTTTTTATTACAATGAGCTATTGCAATGATATGGAAGGGGGGAGGCAAGGGGGAATGAGGGAACCTTTGCTCTCATCAGAGATAGCTAGGAGAGGAAACAGCAAATATACTCAATGGGGTATAGACATCTGGAGTAAGAAGGAGGGGGGAGCAGGGGGAAGGGGTGGGGATGTGAATAAAGGAGGAGAGGATGGACCATGGGGGGAGAGTGGTCAGATATAACACATTTTCTTTTTTACTTCTTGCAAGGGGCTGGGATTGGAAGGCCTGCCCAGGACCATAGGGCCAGGTGGATTCTGGGCCTAAGGGGTGGTATGGGGGCTCAGGGCTTCGTGGCCCCAGGACCAGGGATCTGTCTGCTGCACCACTCAGAGACCCTACAGCAGAGTCATAGTGAAAGGAGAGAGAAAATATAGGACATGGTAGTGGAGAAATAAGAAAGGAGGGAGTTGCGATCAGCAATGGCAATGGTGGAAAAATATGGAAGTAACTTTTGCGATGGACTTACCATAAAGAATGTGATCCACCCGCGACAGAGTTGTTGGTGTTGGAACAAAGACTGAAGCACATTTTTTGTTATTATTATCTGGGGGAGGGTGCAGGGCAAGTGGGGCTGGGTGGCTTGCCTGGGGCTACATAGCAGGGTGA
The DNA here is from genome assembly GCF_037893015.1 of Macrotis lagotis. Classification (NCBI taxonomy): domain Eukaryota; kingdom Metazoa; phylum Chordata; class Mammalia; order Peramelemorphia; family Peramelidae; genus Macrotis; species Macrotis lagotis. The sequence continues at coordinate 205,643,541 of NC_133663.1, forward strand.
TCTTTGGGTGTCTGGGGCCGGATTTGGACCCAGGTGCTCCTGGCTCAAGGGCCAATGCTCTGTCTGCCACCCAGCCACCCCTACTATTATTACTATTTTATTTTATTTTGGGTCTTTTTTTTTTCTTCTTTTTGGTTTTTGCAGGGCAGTGGGGATCGGGTGGCTTGCATGTCACACGGCTGGTTGATGGTTGGGTTTACGATGCTGGATATGGGCTCGGGTGCTCGTGGCTCCAGGACTGGTGCTTCGTACATTGCGCCACCTGGCCATACCTACAATTATTACTATTTTTTTTTAATTTTAATTTTTTTTCTCTCTCTTTTACTTTTTTCGCCCAAGCAAGTCTAGCTATATTCATGGGGGGGGTATTTTGTTTACTTGTAAACAAGAATATTTTATTAATGTAAAAAAACATTTGTACAAAATGAGAATAAAAAATAAATTAAAAAAATAAATAAATAGAAAAAAACTTATATTTCACAGAATGAAATTTATAGATTACTCTCTCATCTGTAAGAATATTATAAATAGTATAAATACTTTATGTAGGCAATAATTATTCTTTAAAAGTTTGATATTATTGTTTCTTTGATAGTTGCTTTATAAGTAGCTCTAGTTTTTTCCAGAAATGTTATTATTTAAGATCTCATTTTAGTACTATGAATATTTTATATTTGCAGAAGAAATTCTCTTTTGAGTTTTGTTTTATTAGTATATAATTATGATGCATATGTTTGAAAATTATTTTTCCTAGTGATTTTATTGTTATTTAATTTTGTTAATTTAATTTTGTTAATTTAATTTTCCTCATTCTTTATTCAGATTGGCTAAAAATTTAACATTTTAAAAATATTTTTCAAGGAATAAACTTTTAGTTTTGCTTTTAGGTAAATAATATTTGCTTCTATTTTATCTGTTTTTCCTCTAATTTTTATGGTTTTATTTTGGGCACTTATTTTGCATTTATTTGTTGCTTTTTTATATATTTTAATTGCATACTCAGTTCATTAATTTTTTAAATGTTTGGAAAGGAAGTATAATTTTTTGTCTGAGGACTGCTTTAATATGTTAGAGACATATTAGCATTAAATTGTCTTTTTGATAATTTTAGCTGTAGTTCATTTGTTTAGTATTCATTAATATTCCATTTTAATGTTTCTTTGTTCTCTTTCTATTATTATTTTTATGTTATACTCTATTATAAAGGATGAGATTATTATTTCTGTTTTCTCTTCTTTAGCAAAAATTCATGTTTGCAAAATTTCCATTCAAAAAACATCATAAATATCTTAACTAAATTTTTTAAGCTTTGCATTTTACTTCTTTATTTTTCTTTACACATTTTTATTTCTAAAGACAAATATTAAAATCTCAAGCTATTTTCATACTTTTATTACCCATGGCATTTTTTCAGTTTAGATAGTTTCCACTTTACAGATTGAATCAATCCACCAATTGTGCTTGCATGATTAATATTCACTTTAGTTACTTGGCTAATATTTTAAAAAATATAATCTTTTAGATATTTTAAAAGCATAATTTTTATCATATTTTAAAACATAAATTTCATTGGAAGTCTTTATTAATTTTTATTTTTGTAGTTTCCATTCTTTGGAATTTATCTGATTACACAGTAAATTTTGCCTCAGCCTCTTGTTTTAGTTGAATGTTTTTGCTTGCTTTTTAGATTTTTTTTTCTAAACAAAATTTTGAGAAATTTGGCTTTCTAATCACCTCTTCCACTATTTTCCATTTTATTGTATTGTTTAGTCCACTCACATTTAGAGTGATGAGTTATTTCAGAATTCTCTCTATTTTTGTGTTTACTGTGTATATATGTGGTAATTTTCTTCCCTTCCATAACTCAGATTATGTAGTCACAGAAGATAAAATTTCAGGTGGTAACAAGATGTTAAACAGTAAATTTGCAGCCCTACCTCTATGAGGTATAAACAAGTCTTTTAACTGCTCTTAGATGTTAAAATTTTATTGGTCAAGTAAACAAATGAGCTTCCTCCTGTGATTCAATAGATAAACCCTGGGGAATTTGAGTAGACCAAAATTTGCATGTTGAAGAGGTATTTCTAACCTCTCCCCCCCTCTCTCTACACTCATTGGTTTGAAAATTTTTAATGTATGAACCAGTAACTCTGAAGAAAAAGGATGGGAACCTGGGATGCAGAAGCAAAAAACCAGATATCTGAGGGGAATCTCTCTTAGTGAAAGAGTAAAAAGTTTCTCTCATCAGTGGTCCCTGTTAGTCATGTACCCTTGAAGCATAACTATTCAATCATTAAGAAGTGCTACAAGTACAGGAAGCAGAGATAACATACTTCAGCTAAATGGATATAGAGAGGAAGTAAAGAAGGTGGTTAGTTTGTTTCCTCAGTCAATTATTTTGTTAACATCTAACTCAGTTAAGAAACTTGTTGCACTTTAAAGTGGTGCAGTTTTGAGAAATAGGATTCCTGACCGAACTGAAGGGAGCTAAACTATGCAGAGAAACAGAATTTAAGAATTGAGTATCCAATTCAGGAAATAAATATATATATATATATATATATATATATATATATATATATATATATATATATATATATATATATATATATATATATACACGGAGGGATGTATGATTACTCTAATAAAAATCAAAGGACTTCTAGTCCTTTTATTCCAAGGAATTGTGAGTTGCCTTTGTCAAATGTGTATTCTACATGTATACACACCTCGACAAACTTTAAAGACTTAGTTTATGTCTACCTTTCCCATGGACACTGTGTTTTATTTAGTGTGTTTCATTTTATTTTATTTGGGGGTGGGAGAAGTTGTAGCTTTTTTAAATAACTTAATCATAGAATGAAAGAAAGTAAACAATATACAAAGTTGAATTGATATTTTGGGGTCAATTTGAAAGAGCTCAAAAAGTCAAACAGGAGAGGAAATAGGAATCATTAAAATTTATGGAATAAAAGAGTGCCATGACTAGACTTGAAAGTTAAGAAGGCCATTTTAGCAACTCAGTAGAGAAAGGAGTAAAGTGAGGTAAGATGAAATGAAGCAAAGAAATCAAATAGGAGTAATAGTAGTCATATTTAAGATAAAAGATGATGAAGTCCAAAACTAGAATAGAAGTTATTTAAGTATAAAGAACAGGATAGATATGAAAACGGTTGAGAAAGGAGAAATGACAAAATTTGAGAATTCATTGGATTTTGGGAGAAAGGGAGAACAAGGTATTAAAGGCTCCACTAAAGTTAGGAACCTGGATGACTGGAAGATTGGCAGTTTCCTCATCAAAAATAGAAAAGTTAGGAAAATTAATGAGCTTGGGGGACAGATTCTAACTTAGTTTTAGACAACTCAATATGTCTGCAAAGCCTTTCAGGACTTCCAGTTTGACATATATAATAGGTATTTGGAAATGCATAAGCAGAGATTGTTATTAAAAGCTTGATAGCTTTCAGAGTCAACTATATAGAAGTGAGCATTAAACTTGTAGGAGTAGATAAGGACAAAAAGAGAGAGATTAGCAAAAGAGACAGAAAAAAATGTTCAAGCAGATAGAACTGTTTAGTACCATGAAATTCCTTCAGTATTTCTAGAATGAAAAGCACCCTGGACAGTCAACAGGGTCAAATATCACAGGAAGTTTAAGATGCATGAGGACTGAAATAAGGTTATCATTTTGGTAATCAGAATCATTTACAATTTTGGAAAAAAAATATCTTTAATTGACTGATGAGATCAGTAGGTGTAGATAGATTTTTATAGGAATTTGATTGTGAAAAGCAGGTTAGATGTAGGATGATAGTTGAGTGGATAACAGATTCTAGAGTTTTGCTTTTCCTCCAGGAAAGCAGAGACTTGGTTGTACTTATAAGCTGCTTGAAGAGAACAATTAAATACAGAGAAATTAAAGATTGGTGATAGGGAATTATTGTGTGGATAAGTTAGAGAAGAATGGAGTGGCAAACAAAGGGGAAAACAGAGAAATCATCCAATGAAAAGAGTTCTCTTCATTAAAGATTAGAGCAAATGAGGAGAGGATTGACATAGAAGTCAGAGTGGTGAATTGTAGGAAAATAAGAAGGAAATCAGGAAATGGTTTCTGGTTGTGTGTGTATATCTGTTTTCAGTAAAGTAACAGGTAAGGACCTCAACAGAAAGATAAAGAAAGGAAATGGGGATGTTGAAGAAAATAGATTTGTATGCCTTGGTGGGGCATAGAAGAGAGAATCATATAGGAAGAAGTAATATAAAATACAGGAATGGTTTATAAATTCCTCCTTCTCTCCAGACTACTCAAGACAAAGTGTTTCATATAGTAGACTCTCTCATGGGTGCATTTTGCTGAAACACAGACACCAGTTAGAATTATACTCTGTCTTATCTTTCATAACCTTTTTAGTTGATAAAAAATATACTAGGTAAGTTTTAGTTCAAACAATGCAGATTGCAAATGATTTATCCATTTAAACAAAATTTCTGTGGTGATGTTAAAGGTGATTAGGATAGGTAGGGGTAGGGGGAATATCAAATGGCTTACTATTGAGTAGATTCATTTATCTTCAACAACCAGAGTAATAGGAAAGATACAAGTTAATAGGAGGCAAATGTTCAAAGTTAAGATAAATCCAAAGTGATTACCATTGTTTGGTCATTTCTGACTCTTTGTGATCCCTTTAAGGTTTTCTTGGTAAAGACACTGGAGAAGTTTGCCACTTCTTTCTCTACCTCATTTAACAGACGTGGAACCTGAAGCAAACAGAGTTAAGGAACTTGTCTAGGGTCACACAGTTATTAAATGTATGAGTCTGGATTTGAATTCAGTTCTTCCTAACTCCAACCCTGACACTCTATCCAATGTATTAATTAGCAGCCCAAACAATCAATTAGATAGCATATATTAAGTATCATCCTAGGCAATCTAAATTTAGTACCATCTGGATATGGGATTTTTATTTTTACCATATCTGAAACTTTAGTGGGTTAAACTCTATGATCTCATTTACAGATATTTTTGTGAGAGTGCCTTCATTGAAATGTAGGAAAGGGCAATAGCTGTGCTTGCTTTTTCTATAAAATAAACTAATATGTACTCAATTATTCCTTTTCAGCTAAAGCTCTTAAAAGCTAACTCAAATTGGCTTTAAACAGATGGTACACAAATTGCATACTGGTTTTGTAGCTTATAAAAGTCGAGGTGCTAATATGCTGATTGTCAAAAAAACCAAAGAAACTTTTGAAATAGGCATTTTCCTGTTCACTCTGGAATCACAGTAATTCATTCTGGATAAAGAGAAGGGTCTACTGACTGATTCCCTCAATTTTACTGGATATGTATTTCCACAGCAAGGAGGGAAAATAGGGAAGGTAAGGAGTTGTTTAAGACTCAGAAAAAATGATTAATTTTAGGAAATTCATTGTCAATAGAACAAATGCACAATTGAAAAATGAGTTTATTGCAGCAATATGAGTTGCTAGTATTAAGAAAATGTTAAAATAATTAGTAATATGGGATTTCATACTATTAGTTATGATTTGCCAGGTAAAATTATAGCATTTTAGAATTATTTGATTTTGTAGTTTTGATTCATATAGCTAAATTTCCTATATAAAAAAGGAAAAGGAGAAATTGGAATACTAGAATATACATCAGATCAGATATGCATAATTAAATTACTATAATTTTCATACTACTATCAAAATCATCAGGTAGTTTCCTTACTTTGAGGAGGAAAGAAAGGATACAACTGTCTCTGACTTCATTTCTTGGCTTTCCGAGTTCTGTAGAACTACAGTGCTATAGGGATATACCTGATTACTACCTCCAAAACCCCCTTCCCCCAGGAGATCAGTGAAACCATGAGAAAGTTCAGAGATTAGGCAACCTTAAAACAGCAAAGTCCCCTACTGTCCTCTCTTTGTCCTTGCCAAAGAAAATAAGTTACCTGATGATTTTGGCAGTATGTCATAAAGAATCCCTATAGTGTTGAAGCCATGACTAAGTTATTTCCTACTTGGAAATAGCTATAGCTTTTATACTGTCTAAGACGCCAACACAGCTTGGTGCTATGCTAGTGATTTCCTGAAAGTTATTTAAATTTGTATTAGTTATATACAAAACTATTTAGCAGAAATGTGAAAGTTTTAATTTAAAGATTTAATGATTTTCTGTGATGATCTATAAGTACATTTTAGTAGTTAAAGATATAACAGACCAATATCCATGAAAACTGGAAAAAACCTGTTAGTTTATTAACATGGGTCCTATTTGTAGTTCTACTGAAAAAGCCATTCAACTATTAGCTTAAGTAAAGCTTTATATTTTGACAAAAATTCTTTGTGTGAATACAGTGAATATTCCTGGATCTATGCTTGGGAATAAAATATTCATCCAGTTAACACTTGTGATGTGCAACCCACAGCATCTTTATTAAAAGTTTTAAAATAAGACATGTCAATAAACCCAAATATACTGTAATTAAAATCAATAAATAATTTACATGTCCAAGCATAAGCAAGAATTCTCTATCCCTGTGTGCATATATATATATATATATATATCATATGTATACTTGATATACAAATATATATTATAGTTATTCATATAAAATTAAGTTTATATAAAAATTTTCACATCAAACAAGGCAACATGTTGTAGTGAATAGAAAACTGTACTTGAAAAAAGATCAGATTCATGTTTTGGCTAAGATACAGAACAGGTGACCTTGAACAAATGTCTTAAACTCTTAGTTCCTTAGGCCATTAAATAAGTCTAAAATATAAATTACAAACAAATTGTCCTTTGAATTAGTGAACATATAGAGTCCCCTCACTAATGAAACTCTGGGATTCAAAAGTTAATGACAGGAAGACAGAATAGCTGAAAATGAAAAAAGAGAAATGGTAAAAGGAGAGATCTTGAAGAAAGGACATCTAGGGCATGTTGGGGATTAATTAAACAGTTCTTAATTTTCCCTACTAACCACCTAGAGCTGACTGAAAATTATAATAATTTTTTGAAATTTTATTATATAGTTAAGTTTTGATCATAAATTTTCAAATTTTCAAATTACCAAAGAATTCCTAAAGAGAGTCTTGTGAAAATGGGAAGGCCACAGTAATGCAAACAGGGAGATTAATTTTTAAACTACAATAAGTCACTCCACTGTAGGTAAATGTAGCTATCTAGATGATATCATTTGAATGAAGGTAATTTAAATGCTCATTTTCCCCACCATTTTCCTAATTGGTCTACACATGTCCTTAAAATTCTCACCATTAGAGTTTTAGGTTAAAGTATTGTTTTACTTTTCATCTTGGCAGGGATAGCAAATCAATAAATTAAAGTATTCAACAACTTATTAGCATATACACATTAAAAAGATTAACTAGCCTTAACTCACCATCCAAGAGACTTAAGTGAATAGAACCAGGCAGTGGTCATTACCCTATAACAAATCCATATGGCTCACTTTAGTGACAATGGAATGAGGGAACTGAAAACCTCCTAAATGTCCCTGCTTTCCAATTTCCTAGACCCTTCCATATTTCTCTTATGAGTCTGTTGAGAGCTGCATAATTCAATGTTAATCAGTTGTTTGAAATGCCATAGAGACATTATGAGTAAATTAGGCAAGTTAGCAATCAACCAGTTAGTTGACAAATTTATGTAACATACATTAAGTACAAATTTGGGGTGCTATGATTTGAGTAGCAAAAAACATGGGCATAATCAAAACAATGTATCAGGACAGTCACCATCTCAAATTATTAACAGTAATAATTTAATGGGACCCAAGGGAGCAAGGACAAACTTTTCTCAACTTTCTACTAAGGTGCCCCTTTGCTTTGGGCCTATGTGTCCAGGGATGTACAGCTAGTAAGGACCTGACATCATAGTCCAGAAAAAAATTCAAAGATAGCTTGGTCTCTAACAATAAAATATAGATTTCTTCCTTCCTTCCTTCCTTCCTTCCTTCCTTCCTTCCTTCCTTCCTTCCTTCCTTCCTTCCTTCCTTCCTTTCTTTCTTTCTTTCTTTCTTTCTTTTTTTCTTTCTTTTTTGCATTCTCTTCATCTCATTATACCTTCACTTCAAGCAGGTTTTACTCATGTGCAGGGCTTCTTGTTCAGTCATTTGAGTCATGTCAGATTCTACGTGATCTCATTTGGGGTTTTCTTGGTAAAGATAGTTCATTTTACAGAGGGGAAAATAGTGCTTAATGTCATACAGTTAGCATATGTATGAGAATGTATTTGAACTTAGGTCTTCCTGATTTCAGGTCCAGCACTCTATCTACTGCCTTACCTAGCTGCCCTAGTTTTGAGTTATTACAGTATTTAATTTGTATATATAAAGGAAACATTAAACAGAAAATATAAGAATTATGATTCAATTGGAAGTTTTAAAGCAAGATTCAGTAACTTATCATGACTATCACACATTTTCAGCATCCTATGCCTTAAATCACAACATACTATATTTATGGAACAGAAGGAATTTTACATCTCATCATAGCTCTAACTTGTATCCCTCAAAGTCCATACCTTCCCCAGACCAGGCTGTTTTCTGTCTCCCTTTGAGTACTGAAGTACCCAGCATAGACTCTTTCTAGGGTTGCTATCATTAAGGAGAAGACAGAAACTTTGGACCTTTCCAAATCACAAGCTTACCTTCTCCCCTGACCTGTCCATCTTCAAAATAATATGCTATCACCTATATGCAAGGAAGAAAGGACAAAGAAACAACTCCAAACTTAGCTTCAAGCTTCCCTAGGCATGGCAGGTGCCTTTCCTGCTCTGTCCTCTGCTTCCTCATTTCTCCTAGGAAAAGGAAGGGTTCTTTTCTTTGCCCTTTAGGGAGATAAACTTACCACATAGAGAATTCAATGAAGAACTGAACCAGATATAGAGTCACTCACTTTTTAAAGGATTACTGAGACACAGAATCTTCCTGCCTAGTTATACATAAAGGGAAGGATTTGTCGTCCCCAAAGTTTCTTTTTCACAATGAATCACTAGAATAAATCAGATAATTTATCAGCCCCAAAGACCCCAAACATTGAACTAGGACACTATGGTCAACCAGACTCAAGAGGAACAGTTTTGTTTGTGCTTTGTTCAACCCTATTATTATTATTTTCAGATGTTAACTCCAAGATATTTTAAAAATTCATGAATCTTAAAGGGCTTAACAGGGATTTCATGCTGATTTGCAATTTAATTATGCAGATTTGATCTGATATGTATTCTAGTATTCCAATTTCTCCTTTTCCTTTTTTATATAGGATATTTAGCTATATGAATCAAAACTACAAAATCAAATAATTCTAAAATGCTATAATTTTACCTGGCAAATAATAAAATTTACACTACCCTAATTGCCTTTGACTAATGTCTAGATTCGTATGGTGTACTAGACAAATTTATTTCACTGAAACCTTTTCCATGTGACTTCTGGGGCAGAACCAAGATGACCCATGAAGCTAAGATGTTTCCCTACCAAAGATAAATGAAGCCTCTGAAGTGATATTCAAGCTACAGATCCCACCAAGAAAAAGAGAAGATTCAAAGAAGTTTTCAAATGTAAACATTGTGGAGGATCTTCAGTGAAGGTATGTCTCTTTGGGCAGGGGAAGGAAAAATAAAACCCAAGAGGCAGGAGAGCTGGAAAGACAGTGGAAGGTTTTAACCTATAATGCAGTCCAGGTCCCTACATCTTGACAATCACAGAGGTCCCAGCAGCTAGGTAGTAAGTCATCAGAGAGGGACCCATTCCCAAACAAACTGAATCCTGGTAACACCAGGGAAAAATACTGGACTGGGTAGAGAAAAAAACCACTGCCAAATCAAAACTTGGACATAAAGAAAGAAACAAACCTCTGCAAAGGCAAGTCCTAAATGCATAGGCAACATCTTGGCCAGTGACAAACAAGGGATCAGACCCCAGCCCAGCATAAAAAGCTTGGATCTATATTCCTTATACCCCAGAAGTAGAGCTAAAACAACAAAGATGAGTGAAAAAGCTGAAATAGTGATCACTATAGAAAACTACTTTATATACAAAGATGATAAAAATGCCATGTTGGAATAAGAAATCATTGAAAAATCATGCAAAGGAGAAGTCTCAAAAGAGTCTATGAATTTGACTGAAATCTGAAAACTCATCAAAGAGATTAAAAAAAAATTTAAAAACCAAAGAAGAGAGGATGATAAAGAAAAATGTAAAAAAAGAAATGAGGATCATACAGGAAAATTATAAAAAAAATTGACCAGAGAATTCAACACCTTTAAAAAGGAAACACAAAAGGTAATTGAAGAAAATAAAACCCTAAAATGAGAATTGAACAAATAGAAACCAATGAATCTATGAGACTACAATATTCTATCAAACAAAATAGAAAGGCTGAAAAAAATAGAAGAAAATATAAAGTACCTTTTAGGAAAGACAAAGGACTTGGAAAAATAGATCCAGGAAGTACAATTTAGGAATCATTGGACTACTAGAAAGCCTAGATAAAAAAAGAACCTGGAAAACAACATACAGGGAATTATTAGGGAAAATTGTCCAAATTTGCTAGAACAAGAAGAGAATTTTACCATTGAAAGAATACACATAACCCCTCCAGAAAGAGAGCCCAGGATAAAAACTCCAAGGGCTGTTAGAGCCAAATTCCAGAACTCTCAAAAAAAAGCAGCAAAAAGAAAATAATTTAAATGCAAATGAAACACAATCAGACTCACACAGTACCTATCAGTCTCTATAATGAAGGACCGGAAGACTTGAAATATTTTATTTCAGAGGGCAAAAGCCCTAGGATTACAACCTTGATTTTACTACCCTGCAAAATTCAGCATATTCTGTCTGGGGAAAAGAATGATGTTCAACGAAATAGAAGACTTCCAGAATTTCCAATAGAAAGATCAGAATTGAACAGAACAGAGAATTCAATCACCAAATATGTGATTCAAGAGTTGTGTGAAAAGGAGAAAGTAAAAACAAAATAAAACAAATGTTGGTCAAGACCATGGAATTTTATTCACCCTTAAAAGAAAAGTTATAACACTTCAAATTCTTGAGAACTTTGCTTTCAGATAATTAAAGGGTTAATATAATTGAAGAGATAGAATTTAAAAGGTATGGACATAGCTGGGTCTTGTCAATCCAGTGAAGATGGCAAAGATAATATCACTATGTCTGAGACAAAAAGTAAGGGTATTAATTCTAAACTTAAGTTTCTCGTTGTCTTTTGACCCACTTTAATTCTGCTGTGCTGACAAAGATAGCACTTTCTCTGATAAGGCCATCATAAATTGGGGGAGGGGAGGAGTGGTCCTGAATTAGTGTCTCCCATAACTTAAAATCATTTGTAAAGTTCTCAAGTGAGACCTCCAGAACCTCCCAGTACTTAGAGCCCTTTAGGATTTTTTGTAGTTAATTAAATCAGGGTTTGACTTAATTCATGCTTCATTTAACAAGGGTTATAGAAGGGAGAGTAGTATGGGAGAAAATATTTTTTGGGGGAGGGGTGTAAATAGTTAAAAAAATGATTTGACTTTGGATGACACTTTAGCTCATGAGGAGGATTGTACGTTCTTGGAGGATACTTGAAAAGGAGGTAAGGTAAAAATGATTATAATTATAATTTAATGTAACTTGAGACAATGCTGCTTATCAAGCAATTAAGCAATAAATCTATGATGGTACTTTGTTAAGAATATGAGCTTATCAACCAATCAAATAATCAAATTGGGATTAATGATACCTGATTAATAGTAATTGAGCGATAACAGCAGGTGAAGAGGCAGAAAGATTTACAATATTACAGGGAAAGAAGGGAGAGTGAACACTGAGCAAATTCAATTCAACAGATTTGGCCTAGAGAGGGAATAAGATACATTCCCACCTGGGTTTAAAAGTCTATCCTAAATGGGACAGCCAGGTGTCTCAGTGAATAGAGAGCACTGACCCTGGCGTCAGGAGGTCCTAAATTCAGATCTGGCCTTAGACAATTACTAATTACCTAACTGTATGATACATGATCAAAAGTTATGAAGAGACAATTTTCAAATGAAGAAATTAAAGCTATATATACATGTGAAAAAATGCTCCAAATTATTATTCATTAGAGAAATGCAAATTAGAACAACCATGTGGAATCACCTCACACCTATCCAATTGGCTAAGATGAGAAAAAGGGGAAATGATTAATGTTGGAGAGGTTGTGGGAGGACTGGGACATTGATGCATTGCTGGTAGAGTTGTGAACTGATCCAACCATTCTAGAGAGCAATATGGAACTATGCCCATAGAGCAGTACAACTTTTCATTCCCTTTGACCCAGAAATTCCAATTCTAGGCCTATATCCAGAAGAAATCATAAAAAATGTGAGAAGTCCCACATGCTCCAAACCCTTCATAGTAGCTCTTTTTTTTGCAGTGGCAAAAAATGGGAAATTGAGGCAATGTTTATCAATTGGGGAATGGTTAAACAAGTTATGGTACTTGAATACTATGTAATATTATTGTTCTATAAGAAACCATAAATGGTCAGATTCTAGAGAAGCATGGAATGAGTTCAGCATCTGATGTTGAGCTAAGGGAGCAGAACCAAGAGAACAATGTATACATTAACAACATTGTGAGATGATCAACCTTGATGGAAGCAGCTCCTCTTAACAATTCAGAGAGCTAGGACAGCCATATTAGACCAGCTATGGACAATGTTATCCTCATCGAGAAGAATTAAAAACAAAACAAAACAAAACCCTTCAGAACCTGATGAATACTTCATAAAAATTATCTCTTATGTATCTCTTTCCTTTCATCCTAATTCCTCATACCAAACATGACTGATCTCTAAAATGTTTATCAGAAATATGTATGTACAGTGTTAACCTGACTATTCACTGCTGTGGGGAAGGGGGTGGGAAGGGAAAGTGGAAGGAAAGTTTGTAACATAAAAATATACATATACATCTGGACGAATTTGTGGAAAAAACATTTATAACATGTATTTGGAAAAATAAAACATCAATTTTAAAAAAAAGAAAACATTTCCATGAAAAATTTACAAATAGTCTATATCTCCCTGCCCAATTTTCCATTCTGAATCATTAAGTTCTCAAGCTATAGTCTTTCATCATGATTGGATAGCTAGCTACCTGGTAGATTTGTAAGAAGATATGCACTTTGAGAGTTAACAGCTGAAATGAAATATAAAATGCAGATAAATTCAAATCTGAATTCAGACACTTATTAGTTTGGGCATGTCTCAATCCTATTTGTCTGAGTTTCTTTATCTGTAAAATGAGCTGGAGAAGAAAATGACAAACCATATGTCTTTGCCTAGAAAACCCCAAATGTGGTTATAAAGAGTCAGACATGACCAAAATAACTGAACAAACCCAGTAGTTTCACAAATTATTTTGTCCATGTTTAAGTCAGTCTGTGATAATAGAGATAAATTAAGCCAAGAATTCAAATTTCCTTCATCAACTATATGACCTTAGTTAATGCTAAATTTCCTCACCTGGGAAAAGAACTTAGCAACAGTACCTTTTTTATAGGGATGGTGTGAGGATATAAATGAATTATAATATATGAAGTCTTAAAAGTAATTACATAAATGTTAGCTATTTTTGTTTTTATTGCTCTTGTTATGCCCAGACAAAAACTAGAAAATAGGGAAAGAAGGTCAATATATGAGAAGATATCATAATAAGAGGGCAGTTTATTTGCAAAGATGTAGAATATTTGACCAGGATATTAAGTAGACCTTTAATTCATTTTCCTCTCTAAGGGATTTACTATTGAATTTCCTTTCATGTAAGTTATGGAGTATTTTTTCAGAGACAAACTACTTTGAGATTGCTCCTTAATAAAAGGAGAATTATTCTCAAGAGTGACAAATCTTGTACTCTCAGTAAGTTATTCCTAAATTGGTTACAAGTCTATTTTATGAAGTGAACTTATAAGAGTTGGGAAGATTTACTGCTAGGCTGCTGTGAAATAATTGAGTTTTATAACATGAATTTGAAAGATTTTTTTTTCCTATTATTATTGACTGTTTGGCCTCGGAGAAGTCATTTTAACATTTCTGGACTTGAATTTCTTCATATATAAATGAACAACAGTTCAGAATAAATGATTTCTGTGACTCTTGTGATGTTAACATTCTAAGATTCAGTGAGCTAAATCTACCTGGAAACATGGTACTTTTAAGACTTGAAATTTCAGGGGGTGGCTAGGTGGTGCAGTGAATAGAGCACCGGCCTTGGATTCAGGAATACCTGGGTTCAAATCTGACCTCAGACACTTGATAATTATCTAGCTGTGCGGCCTTGGGCAAGCCACTTAACTCCATTGCCTTGAAAAATCTAAAAAAAAAAAAGACTTGAAATTCCATAAACTGGTATTCATAACATGCATATGTTTTCTAATATTATTACCACTAGATCACTTGATAATATATAGGTAAATAAATTAATATGATTTATAGTTGGTTAATATTTAATTCTAGGATTTGAGCATATTTGAACCTATGATACAATTAGAGTATCCTGGTAACTTGCTGTTAAAATTCAAAAGTTTTGTACAGGGATGAAATCAAACATTCAGAGAAAAAGGTTTTGAATCAGCATGATTTGGTGTGTCATGAACTCTTTCCAGGCTTAGAAAGATACTTTTTGAAGATGTCTGCCGTGACACTTAAAAACAGGCCAAGCTCTTATGTCCCATGATTTCCAAAAAACTCTTGTGCAATGAATTCTCTTTGGCTATCTAGCTCATTCCTGGGATGCTGAATCAAGAAGCCAATGTCTTGATTGTGTTGAAAACTAGCTTCCATTGTGCAAAGAACTTAATTACATACTGTGGTTGAATCTCTGTTTTGCCAGGCAGCCGTTCATCTGGAAAAGAATGCTGTAGAAAGTAAGTGGTGAGATGTGAAGGAAATTGAATGCATATGATATTTGTCAAGAAATGAATATGGAGCTTTCAAAGTAAGGGTTTGACAACTTCTGTTCTGAATTGACTCTTGTTCCTGAAGCACTAAAGAAGCAGGCAGTTAATAATCATACTGTTTTCCTTATGCTCCTGATACAAAACTGTGATAGCTTAGCTTTCCTCCTCATCTCTGAATTTTTATTTTTTGTTTATTGGTAAATCAGCAAAATTTCATCAGATGAAAATATTCCTTTTCTCTATGAAGAATATGCCAAGAATAATTTTATCTTATAAGAGTATATTCTTTATCCTCTTCTGAGAGCAATTTTACCCCAGTTAAGTGAAAATGTGAAAAAGTGGATAGAGCTCTAGTTTTAGAAGTGAGAAGAAACTTACATTCAAATCCCACCTTATAAACTTACCATTTATGTGACCCCAGCCAAATCACATAAACTCTTTCAGTTTATTTCTATAAAATGAGGTTACTAATATCTAATCTCATTAATTCATTTGATGATTAGATATACAAGTAAATATTTTACAAACTTTAAAGCCTACATCAATTTAATATTTAATTATTTAATGTATTATTATTATTAATTATTTAATGTTATAAAAATCCTTACTTTGAGAGTTCTCTGGGAAATGATAACAATATATATGGAGTTTTTATAAAGGGATGTATATCTATAAATATACAAATGCATTACTCCCCAAGAGAGACATGATCCTCTCATGTACCACCTTGTTCTTTAGGAATGGGAAGATTAAGTTCATTATCATAGAGCACAGTTCCAGTTCTAAGTCCAAAATTCCCCTTAGGCTCAATTCCCAGACACCCTGGCTTCTGAGGGCTTCCTAGCATTCCTCCACATTCCAAAGTAGCCATGGCTCAAATACCTGTGCCCCATCTTTCAGGGCTAGGGTAAAAAAAAAGGTAAGCAGTGGCAAATGAATCCTTCCCTTTCATTGTTCCAATTCACGACAAACAAATAGGAAAGAACAAAATAAAAAATATGTGGAAAACAGGGAGTGAATCTATTGGTTTAAAAGATGCAATAGAAGAGAGAAGGAGGAATTCAATGTTAGGCATACTGAGCATGCTCAAAGGACAGTCTCTGTTAAATATAATAAGGATAATTAAAGCAATACATGACTAATTGAAAGGAATTTTAGTGGGTTATTAAAACTTTTATTGATTGACTTGTTACTCAACTACCCAACTCATATCAGGTTATAATTTTGAGACTGTTAGGTGTTCAATTAGTGACAGAAGTTATTAGTTTCCAGGCATTATACTGAAAATAGTTATTGATGTTCGTTGCTAATTTAAGTAGAGAAGTTGAACTCCTTTAGGACACAAGTAGCAAAAAATGTTTTGTTGTATATAATTATAATATTCTATTTTATTCATTCAGGCTAAAGAAATTATAATTATATATCTCATGAATGAGGAAATGAAGGATGATCTAACAATGGCATTGAAATACTTGCATGCTATTTCATTAGCATCTGTTGACCAGAGGCAAATATATATTTGAACTTGAGGTATTTTAAGTCATTTATGAGGAAGAACTTATAATTGTGAAAAATGCTAAAAATTTTTGAATAGGTTACTGAAAGAGGTCAAGGAATTATTTTTAATAGTTGTTAGCAGTGAGCTCATTGCTCTATAAGGGTTAAAATGTAGTCTTACCCAAAGACTTAGGGATAAATTTAATACAGTTAATGAAAACATAGATCATAATTTTGGTAAAAGTTAAAGAAAAAATAAGTGTTAAGTTTCTAAATAGCTTATGAATTTCAACTTGAAAAACAGGAAACTTTTAAAAGTACATTTTAGGTGAAAGTTCCTTATCAAAAAAAAGAATGTTAAGTGACTAATGAAGCATTCATATTTGAGATTTTTGCTCGATTGCTGTGAAGGGATCATTCCTATTATTGGAAGAGAAGTAAAAGAATACCTAGTATGACTAATAACTGAAGCATACATCTCCTCTATCATATTTCAAAAAGCATTTCCTTAAACACTTCCAAGGATAGGAAATTCCCCTTTTCTTAAAGAATATATCATTCCATCTTGGAGCAGAAACTTTGTAAAGAAATTCCCTATTACGGGATGAAATTGGTGCTGAACTTACAAACTAAATAAAATAAATGTCTTTGAACAATGCCAACTTTTAAAAGATTTTTCAAGATTTCTAAAATAGATGGTATAAAGGTTGACAATTGGAAGAATGGTTTATGAAATATTAAAGGCTTTTCAAAAGTTATAATCTGAGATATAATCATTAGAGTCTGTTCATATTAAAAATAAAGCCTCATAGGATTTAGTTGAACCAATCAATTTTGAAAGCAACAGAATCCTTTTGGATTTGGCATGTTTAAGGGAAAATTTTAAAAAAAGCAGGTGACATGACTTAATTAGAGATAATGAAGCCAGAGATAGGAACCACCAGGGTCATATTCCAGAACAGTCTCTGTTCTAGTCTACTGTACCATGAAGGCCAGAGACTGATTCAACTGTTGTAGTTACCACTAACCTCCAAGTTTTCCAGGTTCACAATTCTAGTGTCAACTTTGATTCCTCCTCCTTTTCACTTTACGTATCCAATCTGGGGCAGCTAGGGATGCAATGAATAAAGCACTGTTCTTGGAGTCAGGAGGAGAGGAGTTAGAATTTAGTCTCAGAATTGTGATATTTGCTAAGTTGTGTGACCTTGGACAAGTCACTTAGCCCTGATTGTCTTGCATCTGCGGACATCTCCAGTTGTTCTGATTCATATCTGGCCACTGGACCCAGATGGTTCTGGAAGAGAAAGTGAAACTGGTTTAGTACAGCATTCCCTCCCTCAAATCTAATTCATGTGTTTGTCATCACATCACCTCCCTGATGTTATGGTCTTCTTTGAGAATGAAAGATAAACAGCAATCAGTCAATCATCATCCCATCTGTTGACAAATCTTGTCATTTCTACCTGCATAAAATTTCTTATTTTTGTCTAGCTCTCTTCACTCATGCATTCACAATACTAGCACAGAAGATCACAAAATACATCCCTTCTGGTTGTAATGACCTAATTATTCTTGCTTCCATTATCTCTATATTATTCTGTTCTTCCATAAGTTGTCAAAGTGATAACTTTATTTCTTTAAAACACAGGTCTACTCATACTACCCCTTACATAAAGGGATGTCCTCATAATATCTTTAAGATGAAATATAAAATTCTTTATTAAAGCCCTTCACAACTCATGATTATTTTGGTATTCTTTTTTGCTCCTTCATAGCATACCCCATCTTCTCGTGCTACCATGTCTTTGCATTGACTTCCCCTTCCCCCACATTTGGAATGTCCTCTCTCCTCAACTTTAACCTACTAGCTTCCAACATCATGTTCTGCAAGGAGGTAGCAGGCCTTCCTTATTCTACCTAGTTGACCTTCCAGCTTCCCTTTGAGACTACATTTGAGACTATCTCACTCTCTGTCTCTCTCTCTCTCTCTCCCTCCACACACACATATAATTATACACTACCTCATGCATTAATTATATTACTTATACATGTGAGACAAATATATATTTGCAAATTATCCCACCCATTAAAATATGAGCTCCTTGGAGACACTGATTTATAGAAGAAGCACTGACTAATTTTGACTGACTTATTCTTAGATGAAAGCTACTTGAGCATTTTATAGGAGAGGGTTGGCTTCTGCTAAGGTAGACCTGATTGGTTTCCTTCCATTGAATGAAATCACAAGAAGAAAGAAACCATATAGCTAGGAGATCAGAAGTTTCTGGACAAGGCTCTAGAGAAGAAGTAGAACAAAACATAGGGTGTGCCAGGCAACAAGAAAGGCATGGCTAAGGAATAGACTAGACCAGGAAAAACAAAAGTGATGTTAGGTTTTTTGAGGGTGTTTTTCAAGACAACAATAATAATCAATAGACAAGGAAATCATAATAATAATACCCAAGGTAATTATTAGATAATAGCAACTCAGAGTAGAAAAATTATCATTGATTATTGGATATGTAGTTCTAAATGTTATCTTTGCTACCTG
The DNA here is from genome assembly GCF_037893015.1 of Macrotis lagotis. Lineage (NCBI taxonomy): Eukaryota > Metazoa > Chordata > Mammalia > Peramelemorphia > Peramelidae > Macrotis > Macrotis lagotis. Next base: position 205,662,561 of record NC_133663.1, read on the forward strand.
TTTTATTTATGGAATTCAGGTTCTTAAGGCTTCTACTATCTCTAAAGTTATGATCCTCTGATTCAGTTTAATTATCTCACTCTTTAACATTGTGACCTGTGTGACATTGGACAAGTCCCTCAATCTCTCTGAACCTCAGTGTTCTCTTCTAATGAGTTATACCAGTTATTTCTACATGAATTTCACTACTAAATTCCATGACATTTTGATTTTATGCCCTTGCTTGGTACACTGAAGGAAAAAAGAGAGAGAATAGAAGAGGTCAAATCTTGCAAATATCACTATTTGAAAAGCTTATGGAAAATGAGCTCAGAGGTGATTAACTCTCTATGAATATTTCCAGCTGAGCTATATGGCTCTTGGCTGTCAAGGCTTTGGGGCATTGAAACTAAGAAAAATGTTGCTGAATAACTCTGTCCTGGTTTAATAGTTTCAGTCCCTATCCCTTCCCTGTCAGTCTTCCTAATATTTATTTTTGTCCCTTCTTTAATCGGTCTTGAATTACTAAACAAAACTAAGGAATTATGCAGGAAAATACTAAAATTTCAATGGTTAGAAGAGACAGGAAAAGACTGTGCTTTCTTCTCTCATTGACGGCATCATTAACAGTCTTTAAGATGTTATTGAAACATGCAACCACTCAGCCAGACAACCAGTACCACCACAAAGAAGGAAAATAGTTCCATAGTGATTTGAACAGGGAGCTCTGTGTATCCTGCAGAAAGCTGGGGCCTTTCAGCATACTTGTGGCTTTACAGCAGGAAGCAGGATCTTATTTGTTCATGAAACTATTATGTTGTTATGAAACTCTTCTTTCTTTGCTGAGATTCTGCAATAATTTTTGAACAATTGCTGTTTATAATATAGTAAATGAGAGGCATCACAGCAGAATGTATGGAGAGCTGGCCTTAGAATCAGGAAGGCCTCAATTTAATCCCCTTCCTCTGACACATATTGCCAGTGTGACCCTGGGCAAGTCATTGAAACTCTCCCTGTCCTCAGGCAATTCTTGAAATTTATGAGTTTCAGAAAAGAAGTCAATCTTTCTTGGTGGAAGAAACTCCCCAGATAGATGAAATGGTAAGTGTTTTTTTTAATGGTTAATAGAAATTCTTCATCTAAAAGAAGAAAGCCAAGGAATGAGAATAATTTTCTAGTTCTAGTAAATTTTCCCCACCTCTGTGATCCAGGAACCCTAAACATTTCCAGTGGTAAATTTAAAACTTGTCTGTGAAAACCAAGACCTCCCAGGCTGAAGAAATTTGGTAGAAAAATCTGTCTATTTTTAAGAATTTCCTTTATACTTTTCCAGAAATAATTTAAATTGATCAATTATTCTCATGTGTCAGGAATCACAAAAGATAATTTTGAGATGGCTCTGTTTTTCCTTCTAACTTAAAGGTATTTAGAATTATGACTCTAAACACAAAATACATCTTTTAATCTGCTTCAACACTTAACTGCACCTTTACACATCACTAACTTAGACAAAAAGGCCAAAGTCTCCCATTTATGCAGGGCTATCTCCAACTGTCCTGAACAATATCTTGCCACTAGACTCAGATGGCTCTGGAGGAGAAAGTGAGACTGGTGACTGCACTGCCCACCCTCACTTAAATGCAATTCACTTTCAAGTTTTGGTAGCAGCTACCTGATGCATTAGTCCTCTTCAAAAATGATGATAAACAACTAGCAGCTCATTCATTATAAAACTTTGAAGTGTTTTTTTGCCAACATCAGACAACTGAGGCAAAAAATGAAATAAAATCTGATATAACTGATATTTAATGACTTCATTTCTTGTAATGATTTAGATATTTCCCTAAAATTCTCATATAATTCAATCTAAATAAAAGATATTTGGTTGCCTATTTAAGATTTTGAAAACTATTAAAAACCCTAGTAAAACAAACTCCTACTGACGTGTACATGTGTAGGGAAAGACAATGTTATTTGTTTAATATTTAAATGATTATTTTAATTCTGAACTCCATGTCAAAGACTTGAATTTGATATTGATTACATGGATATTAGGAAGCAAAGCCCCACAAATCAAAATTATAAAACCCAAAGGGTTTGAAGCTAAATGACAAAGTAGTCTGATCCTGGCAATTCTAATCATTATACCCTTTGTTTGTAAATCCCTGACTTGGGTTTGGGTCTGAGTAATAATAGCATGCTGTTGGAGTCAGCATATAAGATAAGCAAGCTTTAGTGGTTCTGATTAAGAGAACTGTTAAGTTTCCTAAACTAACTAAAGATTCAGGATTCCTCCCCTGGTTATTTCTCTTTGGGTTTAGAGTCCTTCAGAACTTGAAACTGAGACCCCTTTGCTGCTTATATCTGAACTTGTGCCCCTTTTAATATTATAGCCCAGGGCAAGTAACTGGACAAATCCCTTACTCTAAAACCAAACTCACAATATTTTGTGAGGTTTAAATATATTATATACATATATATGCATATATATGTATATATTTGTAAAGTGCTTTTCAGACCTTAAGGTACTCTATGAATCAAACTTAATTTTAATAAGTTTTTAATAATAAAAGAAATATTGGAACATTTTTATCTTTAAAAGACACAATATAGGCTTGTAATTCAGAATTTTTATCCTTGGAAAGAGAAGATGTCATAAACAATTAAAATTATTGTTTAATGCTATGTAATCTCTGGGGTAAATTATTTACCCACATGAAGCAAAGGCAAAACTTTTAGAACTCTAGAGGCTATTTTAGTAAATTACTTAATCCAGAACAGTGCTGAATCCAAGTGCTGTTACCACTAATTAACCTTTCATTTTTGAACAGATATATTCAGGAGGTAGTTTCTTTTTCATTAAGATAACTTATTTAACCAAGCAGCTACTGTATAAAAACTTGAATTAGGGTCAATAGGTTGGCCGAATGAAAATTGAAGCACATCATAAAGCAGAGTTTAACATATACAGTAGCACGTTTAAAACCACAGTATCCACATTTGACTTACAAAAGAACAGTGTATAAACATGAACAGTAGTTGAAAAATTTAGAAGGTACTATCGAATAGATAGGTTTTCTTTTATGTCTTTAATTAAGATAAATGATTATTGCAACCTATGTTTTTACAGAAGGATGGAAAAATCAAGGTGGATTAATTAGTCAAGACAACATAAGAAAAAAAAAAAGAATTCCCAGGGAGCTTTTGGTTTTGGTGGAAGTCTAATGAGCTGTTTTTCTCCTTAATAGCCTAAGTTTTCTAGAGGATGAGGGTTCTCTACACCTGAAAAACATAAAAGGTCCTAATTCTCCAAGAAGAAGTAAGCAACTTCATTCACCTAGGGATCACTTAGCTTTCTTTATTTGATGGAAGGGCCACCATCTTTCACTTGTCAGTCTTGATAATCTGGAAAAATCTCAGTGTTTTTCATAAAAAATGTCCACCTCCATAGATAGTTATTTCTAAAACCAAAGCATAGTAGAGATATTAATATGGTAATACTCTTTGAAAGATCTTAAGCAACCTCCTAGTTTGGGGGCAAAATTGCAAATCTTCACAGGGTACAAAGAAAGTATCTCTACCTAGAAACCAATGAAGTCTTTCCATGCATTGTTCAGACCATTGTTTGTGGCTTATGCCCTTAATCTTTTCTCTCACATAAAATATGCATAGCCATCACTATTAGCAGCATCAAAGCTTAATTGGAAAGGACAGATGTGATATGTTTGCCTGTGTCACTGCTCATATGCAGATAGTTTTATTTATTCTGCGCTATAAAATCAGAGCCAATACCATAATGATTTTGAAAGGCCTTATGTGTTTCTCAAATTGGGAACAGACCATAGATAAGAACACCTATCAGCAAAAGGGCCGGTTGCTCCAGATGGACTATAATCACACAATTGGACAAGTGCCCCTAAAGAAAAGAACAACTACTCAAATTCATTAATTAGGGTTATATTTACACTTACATTATGTATTTGGGTTATATTTGTACTATATTATAAACTCAAATCATCTGTTAATTTGAAGTTATGTGTATTCATTAATAGTTATAAATAAAATAAAACAAATTGTGATTTTTTTTACAAGTTCTCTTTTTATTTCTCAGAAATGTTCTGTTCTAGAATATTATAGAATGACTATCCTCTGGAAGAAAATATATCTTATTTTAGCTAATTCACATTTATACTTTATAATATCCCAGCCACAAGATCCATCAAATTCATCATTTGATTCACTGTGGTTTCATTGTTCAAAAACATAGGGTCCTATTACCTTTGAACCCTTTATTATTTTAAAGATTGGCAAGTCAAAGCCAAAATTGATTGTCTTATTAGAATTCTAAAAGTTCTTCATACCACAAGAAGTTCATCTTACACAGGTGTTCTGACAATTATGTGAAGCAGTATGAGTAGCCTAATTTTCAGTAAAATGTAAATACTTTAGATTATGTGCAACAAATTCAGAAAAGCTACTTAAGGGCTACAACATGTATTCAAAGTTTTTATAATCAACAATGAAAGCATTTTAATTCAACAAATATTATTAATTGATTACTATATACAAAGTATTAAACTGCTCATTAGGGGGCACATAAAGATAAGGTAAGTTTTGGCTCTTAATCTCATAGAATTTACAGTCTATTGAGAATTTCATATACACATATAAAATAATGGGTGTTAAGGGCATGGGAGAGATATAAAGTGCCATGTGAGGTCTGAAGAGGTTAAAGGTTATTATCAATGGAGAAGAGGTTCAGAGGAGGCTCCATGAAAGAGTCACCACTTGAATTCAATTGCTTTGTTAAAACATAAACCAACACAGGAGTGATAGCATATTATTCATGGCCTGAACATTTTTGTAAAAATATATCTTTACAAATAAAAATTGTGATTAGTTTGAGGAAGCATATAGAGTATCTGTCATTGACAGAGATAAAGAAAAAAGAATAACTACACATTTCACAAACCCTCATTACACAGAAGAGACCCAGAGCAGAGGTAAATATATCTCAATGTCAATAAATAACAGTGTCCTAGAAGTAAAGAATATTAAAATGGATCCCTTAATAGCAGGGGCAGGGGGAAGGATGGAGGTAAAAGGTAGAGTGACACATTGGAAATCTAGGATTATATCAGTGGTTAAAAATCTTTATTCATGATGGCAGAAATCAAGTCTAACCCATCTCACATCAAAGAGAAATCTGAGCTTTAATATTTTCATATCATGATAAATATAATTACAGAAACAATCCAGAAAACTTCCAAGTTCCTCATGAAATTTGAGCTTAAAATATGGTCATGCTAAACAATCTCTTAGAAATTTATCAGTATCCATTCAGTTAGAAAGCATTAAGAAAACATAAACATGATTTCTTTATGGTTTCTGGTTACTGTAACCAGTATTATTTTAATCAGGCATTATTTTAAGCCAATAAGAACAGCAGTAACTGAAATTGCACAATATGCAGCATATATCTTTTGATAAAACAGTTGGGGGAGAAAATGCTTAAAAATGTGTAAAATTACCCCAACTGTATCTCTCTTTACAAGTTATCCAAAGTTGATCAACTCTATAAGAGAAATTTTTAAGAAAATTATTTAGATCCTAATCTAATCTCAAATAGAATAGAGAGGAAAATATTATTTTCTGTGCTTCTTAATTGCGTGCACTATAACAAAATCCAAATCAGGTAAGTCAGAATTATGTGTTTCTATGTATTTTAATCATGAATTTGTTGTCTCTTTCACGAAAGAATTGTCTGCTAAGTGCAGAAAACTGAGCAGCTGGTCTCAGTTGATTGATGGGTATGTTTTATGGAAACAATGAACTGCAAATTGGCTGGCTTATTGCAGTAGTTTCTAGTTTTTTTTTTACGGGCTTATGCCTGAATAAGGCTCACATACATATACACATACACATACACATACACATACACATACATATACATATACATATACATATACATATACATATATACATATATGCATATATATATATATATATATATATATATATATATGTGTATATATATATATATATATATATATATATATATATACACACACACACACTTTTGTCCTTTCCTCTTGTTTTGGCCCCCACTGAAATTATAATATTTCTTTATGCTGTGGAAGATGATCCTTCAGAAATACCCTCATCCTACTTGAATCCTTTTCTTCCACTTAAAATGTAGATCCATTGACCTTAGGCATTTATCTAGAAATGATCTTCCCCAAACAGAAATGCTTCATTGCCTATCATATTCCTAACCCCCCTTTGACTCTAGCTAAAGTAGCATAAATGCACTCATGCCCCAACAAAATGATCAATCTCTTTTCTGAATAGTCTTCTAATTATTTTGATGCACCCCTCATGAGACTCAATAGTAACTTTTCCTACCAGCATCCCAAACTTTGAAAGTTTCTTAAGAATTTCTTTTTTCCTATAGAAGAGGGATATCATTTTACTAAGGGGTCAAGATTTGAATAATTCTTTGCTCAAATAATTGTCAGAAATTACCACATAGATAGCATATTTATTAGTTGCTTGCTATATGCCAGACATTTTAACAAGTCTTAGAGATACAAACTCATGAAGATTACATTCTAAAAGGGATTTTAGTATCTGTCATTTTAGAAGAGACTTCAACCAGCCTCACTTTTTCCTCTAGGGCCATCTGGGTCCAGTGGACAGTTATGAATCAGGACTACTGGATATGAGACAATCAAGCTTAAGTGATTTGAACAAGGACACACAGCTAATAAGTTGCAACTGTCTGAGACTGGATCCAACTTCCATCCTCCTGACTCCAAGGTCAGTACTCTATCCACTGTACCCCACCTAGCTGCCCTGGTCAGACCAAAAAAAAAAAGGAAAATAGGAAGGAGGAGAAGAGTACATAAGAAATGTACTTATTCTGGAAAGTTGGAGGAAGGCTATTGATAAGGAGATGAAAAAATCCAGAATGATAGTTAGGTCAGGGATTTTTTTTTAATTTAATATAAAACCACTATTTTTACTATTTGGATATTTCATCATCTGATTTCTCTGAGCATGTTATTTCTGCTACTACTATTGTACCATTTTTGCTTGTTAATATGTTGAAGTTTATGTTTAACCACCATCACCCTTTGACAAATAACTTTAAACCCTCACAAACAATGCTATTCCATGACTCATAACCATATAACATCACCAGAAGAATATTCACTTTAAAAAGATGGAACTAGATGCTTCTTTTAACTGTCCTAAGAAAAATACAATTTTGAAAAGTTAAAAATATTTTCTTCCCATGTAGTAATGTAAAGAGTTTAGTCTTATTGACTTTTTTCCTTTCCATTTACCTTTTTATATATCTCTTGAGTCTTATATTAGAAGATCAAATTTTCTGTTCACTTCTAGTCTTTTTTTATCAGTCATCTAAGTCCATGGTAGGCCAAAATTTAGGATAACTTTGGCATCTTCAATGTGTGACCAAGCCCTAAGTACTCCAAATTGCCTGCTTCAGTAAACTTCATGGGTAATCCCACCATCAAAAGCCTCTCTTTTAGCAATTACGGAAACCTTCCAATGAATATGCCTCCAGGATTTTTAAACCTGCTACTCATTCATATCTAGGTTATGTTTTCCTCATTGTTTTGAATGATCTTCGTATTTATTGTTTTTAGCTTTTGCCTTGATTACCACAATTTTGAATGTGTCCCAATTTATCAGTAGTCCATATAACAGTCTTCAAATTTGATATATCCAATAAATGGATAAATAAAGGAATGAAAGAGAAATTATTTTTAAAGAACTTCCTAGATACCAGCAATTGTGCTAATTGTAAGGGAACACAAATACAAAATGATGTGATTCTCTGCCCTTAATGAACTTACATTCTATAAGAGGAGAGTAATAGGGTTAGAAGGGAATGGAGAGCAAGGAATAGTTTCAGTGGTGAATTCAAAGACAATTTGGTTGGGAATTAGAACACAAAGATAGAATATTAGGAAGCAATGAACTTTTCTTCACAAACTCTTCCTAACAGAGTTAGAAACCCAGAGTTTGAATCCAGAAAAAGGCATGGTAAAGTTCTTGTCTAGCAGCAATTAGCCCCTCAGGGTGAAAGGGGAGTGAGATCCAAGAGCATTAGCAGCCAGTCTCACAGCAAGGGGCCTGCAACAAGATCCCTCCCCCACTCCCACCCCAGCACAAGCTGATCCCATTACTGAATGGTAGATAAGAAGTCCTGTGCCTGTAAGCAGAGAGACTGTTTCCATAGCAATTCAGCAGTAAGGCTTCACCCCTGGAACAGAGCTAGCCTCCACACCCAAGAGAGGCCAATAGGGCCTTTAGTCCAAGCCAGAAGGTAAGCCTACCCTCCAGTGAAAGCAAGTAGCTAAACTCTGAAGCCAACTGAAAGCCAGCAATAAGACTCTGAGACCCAGCACAAAAAGATTTAGAATAGTGCAAAACCAGAGCCTCTATCTAACAAAAACAAAAAAAATCACAAAAAAGCAGAAAAATAAAGGAAAAAGTACAAAAAAGAACCTCATTGTAGAAAGTTATTATAATGATAGGGAAGACCAAGGCATAAACTTAAAAGAGGACAATTGTGTCAAAATGCCTACATGTGAAGTCTCATAGAAAAATGCAATTTGGTCTCAGGGTCCAAAAGAATTTCTAGAAGAGCTTTAAAAAGGATTTTTAAAAAGAAAATTCAAGAGCAGAAAAATGAAATGGGAGTATTGCAAGCAAATAAGAAAAATGGAGTTAAAAGCATAGGAAAAGGTACACAAAACCTAGTGAAGAAAATAACCTCCTAAAAAACAGAATTGGCCAAATGGAAAAGGAAGTACAAAAGCTCAATGAAGAAAATAATTCATTAAAGTGGAAGCTAGTAGAAGCAAGTAAAGCTAATGAGTCTGTGAGACATTAAGATCCAATAAAGTAAAAAAAAATAGAAGAAAATATGAAATTTCTCATTGGAAATCAACTGTCTTGGAAAATAGCTACAGTAGAGATAAGATAAGAATTATTGAACTACCTGAAAGCTATGATAAAAAAATAGCATAGATAATCGTTTTTATTATATAAATATTTTATGTGTTTTTTGATTATAGACAATAGTAGTTTATACCTATCAATTTTGGTAAGGTTTTGAATTTTACACTTTTTCGACCCATTCATTTTTCCTCCCCTCCCCCCACAAAAGACAATCTTATAATCTTTCCATTGTTTCCATGCTATATATTGATCAAAATTGAATATGTTGAGAGAAAAAAACATATGCTTGAGGAAAAAAATGAAATATTAGAGATAGCAAAATTACATAAGACATCTTTTTAAGAAAATATAAAGGTAATAGTTTTTGGTCTTTCTTTAAATTCCACAGCTATTTCTCTGGATACAGATGGTATTCTCCATCACAGAAACCCTATAATTTCCCCTGATTATTCCACTGATGGAATGAACATGTCCATTAAGGTTGATAATCACCATGCTGCTGTTAGGGTGTATAATGTTCTTCTGGTTCTGTCCAAATTGTAGTATATATATACTACAATTTGTTCAGTCATTCACCAATTGATGGACATCCCTTCGATTTGCCATTCTTGGACATCACAGAGTTCCTATGAATATTTTTGTACATGTGACGTTTTTACCCTTTTTAATGATCTCTCCAGGATATAGACCTAATAGTCTATATATGGTAGTATAGACCCTTTGCTGCATCAAAGGGTGTGTATATATTTACTGCCCTTTAAGTATAATTCCAAATAGCTCTACAGAAAGGTTGGATCAGTTCACAGTTCCACCAACAATGCATTGGTGTCTCAACACATCCTTTCAAACATTGACTATTGTCCTTTCTCGTCATATTGGTCAATCTGAGAGGTGTGAGGTTGTACCTCAGAGATGCTTTAATTTGCATATCTCTAATAAGTAATGATTTAGAGCAATTTTTCATATGACTATGATTAGCTGTGATTTCCTCATCTGCAAATCCCCTCATTTGTCAATTGGTAAATGGCTTGGGTTTTTTTTAATATAAATTTGACTCAGTTCTCCATATAATTTAGAAATGAGTCCTTTGTGAGACACAATAGTTGTAAAATTTATTTTCTAGTTTACTGCACTTTTTGATCTTGGATACATTGGTTTTGTTTATGCAAAAGCTTTTTTAATTTAATGTAATCAAAATTGTCTAGTTTGTTTTTAATGATGTTCTCCATTTCTTCCTTGGTCATAAATTGCTTCCCTGTCCATAGATCTGATAGGTAAACTATTCATTGTTCTCCTGGTTTGCTTACAATACTGCCTTTTATGTCAAAATCCTGCACCAATTTTGATTTTATCTTGGCATAGGGTATGAGATGTTGATCTAATCCAAATTTCTGCCATACTAATTCTAATTTTCCTAACAGTATTTTGGGGTTTATCAAACATCAGATTACTATGATAATTTCCTTCTATCTCTATTGTACCTAGTCTATTCCACTGATCCACCACTCTATTTCTTAGCCAGTACCAGACAGTTTTGATGACTAGGCTTTATAATATAATTTTAGATCTGCTAAGGCTAAGCCACCTTCTTTTGAACTTTTTCTCATTAAATCCCTTGATATTCTTGACTTTTTGCTTCTCTACATGAATTTAGTTACAATTGTTTTAGCTCATTAAAGTAAATTTTTGAAAGTTTGGTAAGGCACTGAATAAGTAGTTTAATTTAAGTAGAATTGTCAGTCTTATTATGTTAGCTCGGCCTATACATGAGCAGTTGATATTTGCCCAGTTATTTTTATAAAATCTCTGAAAAGTGTTTTGTAGTCGTTTTCATAGACTTTCTGACTCTGCTTTAGCAGGTAAACTCCCAAATATTTTAAATTGTCTGAAGTTGTTTTAAATGGGATTTCTCTTTCTAGCTCTTGATGCTATATCTTGCTAGTAATATGTAGAAATCTTGAGGATTTATATGGGTTTATTTTATAACCTGCAGCTTCCCTAAACTTTATTAATTGTAGTTTTTTAGAAGATTTTTAGGATTCTCTAGGTATACCATGTCATCTGCAAAGAGTGAGAGCTTTATTACTGCTTTCCCAATTCTAATTCCTTCAATTTCTTTTCTTTCCTTATTGCTGAAGCTAACATTTCTAATACAATATTGAATAATAATGGTGATAACAGGTATCCTTGTTTCACCCCTGATCTTATTAGGAAGGCTCTAGCTTATTCCCATTGCATATAATGCTTGTTGAAGATTTGAGATAGATACTGCTTATCATTCTAAGGAATAATCCATTAGTTCATATGCTCTCTAACGATTTTAGTAGGAATGGATGCTGTATTTTGTCAAAGGCTTTTTCAGCATCTGTTGAGATACTCATATGATTTCTTTTAGGTTTGGTACTATATAGTCAATTATACTGATAGTTTTCCTATTATTGAAACCAACCCTGCATTCCTGGAGTAAATCCTGTTTGGTCATAGTGTATTATAATAGTGATAACTTGCTATAATCACTTTGCTAATATTTTATTTAAGATTTTTTGCATCAATATTCATTAAGGAAATTGGTCTATATTTTTATTTCTCTGTTTTGACTTCCTGGTTTAGGTATCAGTGCCATATTGGTGTCACAGAAGGCGTTAGGGAGACTTCCATCTTCATTTAGTTTTCCAAAGATTTTATATAGAATTGGAACCAATTGTTCCTTAAATGTTTGAAAGAATTCACTAATGAATCCATCTGGCCCTGGAGATTTTTCCTTAGGGAGTTCAATGAAAGCTTGTTGAATTTCTTTTTCTGAGATATTGTTATTTAAGTATTAATTTCTTCTTCATTTAACCTGGGTAACATATTTTTTTGTAAAATTCATCCATTTCACTTAGATTATCAAATTTATTGGCATATACTTGGGCAAAATAGTTCCAAATTATTACCATAATTTCCTCCTCATTGGTGGCTATTTCACTTTTTTCATTTATGATACTAGGAATTTAATTTTCTTTCTTTTTCTTAATCAAGTTAACCAAAAGTTTATCCATTTTATTGGTTTTTCATAAAACTGATTCTTGGTTTTATTAGTCAATATTTTTATTGCTTTTGATTTTATTAATTTCTACTTTACTTTTTAGAATTTATAATTTGATATTTAATTGGGGAGATTAATTTTTCTTTCTCCTATTTTTTAGTTGCATGTTTAGTTCATTTATTTTCTCTTTCTCTATTTAATTCATGTAAGCATTTAAGGATATAATATATTCCCTAATAACTGCCTTGGCTATATCCCCTAAGTTTTGCTATATTATCTCATTATTGTCATTGTCTAGGATGAAATCATTAATTCTATCTATAATTTGTTGTTTGATCCATTAATTCTTTAAAAGGAGGTTATTTAGTTCCTAATTAGTTTTCAGTCTTTCTCTCCATGACTCATTATTACACATTTTTTTATTGCAATATGGTCTGAGAAGGAAGTATTCACTATTTCTGCTTTTCTGCATTTGAATATGAGATTTTTATGTCCTAGCACATGATCATTTTTTTGTGTAGGTCCATGTACTGCAGGAAAAAAGTATATCCCTTTCCTATCCCCATTCAGTTTCCTCCAAAGTTTTTCATGTCTAGGTTTTCTTACATTCTATTTACCTCCTTAACTTTCTTCTGTTTATTTTATGGTTAGAGTTTCTTATTTTTATTCTGAGAGAGGGAAGTAGAGGTCTCCTATCAGTAGTGTTTTACTATCCATTTCTTCCTGTAACTCATTCAACTTCTTCTCTAAGAATTTGGATGCTATCTCATTTTGTGCATACATATTTAGTATTGAAATTGCTTCATTGTCTATGGCACCATCTAGGAGGTTATAGTTTCCTTCCTTAATTCTTTTAATGAGATCTATTTTTGCAGTTGCTTTGTCTGAGATAGGGATTTCTACCCCTGCCTTCTTCACTTCATTTGAAGTGTAATATATTCTCCTCCAACCTTTTACCTTTACTCTTTATGTATCTCTCTGCCTTAAATGACTTTTTGAAAGCAGCATATTGTAGAATTCTGGTTTTTAATCCACTCTTCTATTTGCTTATGTTCTATGGGAGAGAGTTCATTCCATTCACATTCAAAGTTAAAATTAATAACTCTTTATTGCCCTCCATACAGTCTTCTCTCTGTATCCCCCCCCCTTTTTTCACTTTATCCAAATTCTCCAGTATTTTGCTTCTGAATACCACCTCCTTCCTGGACAATACTTTTAAAGAAATTTTCAAAATAAACTGGCTGATATAGTAGGATTTCTATTATTAAAAGAATATACTGATCACAACCTGAAAGAGATTGCAAAATGGAAACATAGCAAAATTCCAAAGCTCACAAGTCAGGGAGAAAGTATTGCAAGCAAACAGAAAGAACAGCATCAGTCAGGATTGCACAGGATTTGGCAGTTTCTAAAATAAAGAACCAGAATGCTTGAAATATGATATACTAGAAAGCAAAGTAGTTATGATTACAAGGAAAAAATCATATACACAGAAAAATTTACCATAATGCTTCTTGGCAAAAAAATAAATTGATATTTAACAAAATAGAAGCCTTTCAAGCATTCCTAACTGAAAGAACAGTGAAATAAAAGAATTTGACCTCCAAATATAAGAGTAAAAGGAAACAAAAGAAAGGTAAAAAAAGAAATGAGAAAGAAATTTCATAAGGTTAAACTCCTTATATTTTTAAATGTCAAGATACAATCTGTAACTCCTAAAAACTTGATTCCTATAAGAACAATTAGAAGGAGTATATATAGACGAGAGTATGGATATAAGGTCCTTGTGATGGGATGATACCCTAAAAAGTTAATTAAAAGGGTGAGAGAGAAAATTGCACTGGAACAAGGAAGAAGGAGATGGAATGGGGCAAATTATTCCACAAAAAAAGAAGCATGAAAGAACTATTATAATGCAGGGGAAGATTGAAGTGGTGGCTGATGAAGCTTAAACCTTACTCTTAACAAAATTGCTTTAAAAAGGGAACATGTTGGATGCAAAAATATTTCTTACACTTTGAAAAAGTAAAAAGAGATGAGGATAAAAGAAGAGGTATGAGGGAATGGTAAAAAGGAGAGTACATTGGGGAAGCTGGTGACAAGAAATGAAACACTTGTTGGGAGAGAAAGACTTTTATATAAGAGAGTGAAAACAAGAGAAAATAATATGGAGGAAATATCAAAACCATAAATGAGAATAGGTTATACTCACCCATAAAATGGAAAAGGATTGCAGAATGAATTAAAAATCAAAATCCAACAATATATTGTTTGGGAGAGATATATATGAAGCAGAGAGTTACACAAAGAGTAAAGGTTGGAGTTGAATCTATTATGCTTCAGCTGAAGCAAAGAAAACAAGCAAGGGTTGCAATCTTGATAGATGAAAATTAAAGAAATAAGGTGTTTTCTTGCTGAATGGAACCATAGACAATGAAGTCATATCAATAATCAACATTAATGCACCAAATTATATAATATTTAAATTTTTGAAGGAGAAATTAAGTAAGTTTCAGGGGAAAATGGATAATAAAACTATAACAGTAGGGGACTTCAACTTTGCCCTATCAGAACTAGATAAATGTAAACAAAAAAGAATGACATTCAGGAGGTCAATAAAATTCTGAAAGAGTTACATATGATAGATTTCTGGAGAAAACTGAATGCAAATAGAAAGGCATATATATATATATATTTTTTTCTCAGCAATATATGGCACCTAAACAAAAATTGACCATATATTAGGGTGTAAAGACCTCACAATCAAATTCATAAAAGTATAAGTAGTAAATACATTCTTTTCAGATACTTTTCATATTTAATGATTAATTAGTCACATAATCCCATTGCCTGGAAAAAAACAAAAAAAAATTAATTGGACATTAAATAATCTGATCCAAAAAAATGGTCAAAGAACAAAACATAAAAACAATAACTTCATTAAAGAAGATAACAACAATGAGACAACTTACCAAAATTTATGGAATGTGACCAAAGCGTTACTTAGGTGAAAATTTATATCTCTTATTGCTTATACCAATGAAATAGAGAAAAGGAAGATCAATGAATTGGAGATGCACCTGAAAAAACTAGGGAAAAAAAGAAAATTAAAAATTCCCAATTAAACATCAAATTGGAAAATCTGAAAATCAAAAGCTAGATTAATAAAATTTAAAGTTGGAAAATTATTAAACTAATAAATAAAACATGAAGTTTCATGAAATAAATCAATACAATAAACTGTTGATTTTTTAAAATTTATTTTTATTAAAATATTATTTGAGTTTTACATTTTCCCCCCCAATCTTGCTTCCCTCCCCCCTCCCCAAAAGTACTCTGTCAGTCTTTACTTTGTTTCTATGTTGTACCTTGTTCCAAATTGGGTGTGATGAGAGAGAAATCATGTCCTTAAAGAGAAGTCTAAGAGGTAACAAGATCAGACAATAAGCTATCTGTTTTTTTTTCCTAAATTAAAGGGAATAGTCCTTGTACTTTGTTCAAACTCCACAGCTCCTTATCTGGATACAGATGGTACTCTCCTTTGCAGACAGCCCGAAATTGTTCCTGATTGTTGCACTGATGGAATGAGCAAGTCCTTCAAGGTTGAACATCACTCCCAAGTTGCTGTTAGGGTATACAGTGTTTTTCTGGTTCTGCTCATCTCACTCAGCATCAGTTCATGCAAATCCCTCCAGGTTTCCCTGAAATCCCGTTCCTCCTGGTTTCTAATAGAACAATAGTGTTCCATGACATACATATACCACAGTTTGCTAAGCCATTCCCCAATTGAAGGACATTTACTGGATTTCTAATTCTTTGCCACCACAAACAGGGCTGCTATAAATATTTTTGTATAAGTAATGTTTTTACCCTTTTTCCTCATCTCTTCAGGGTATAGACCCAGTAGTGGTATTGCTGGGTCAAAGGTTATGCACATTTTTGTTGCCCTTTGGGCATAGTTCCAAATAGCTCTCAAGAAGGGTTGGATGAGTTCACAGCTCCACCAACAATGTAATAGTGTCCCAGATTTCCCACATCCCTTCCAACAAGGATATTTATCTTTCCTGGTCATACTGGTCAATCTGAGAGGTGTGAGGTGGTACCTCAGAGAAGCTTTAATTTGCATTTCTCTATTAATAAATGATTTAGAAAAATTTTTAACATGGCTATGGATTACTTTGGTCGCCTCATCTGTAAATTGCCTTTGCATATCCTTTGACAATTTGTCAATTGGGGAATGGCTTTTTGTTTTAAAAATATGTCTCAGTTCTCTGTATATTTTAGAAATGAGTCCTTTGTCAGAATCATTAGTTGTAAAGATTGTTTCCCAATTTACTACATTTCTTTTGATCTTCATTACATTGGTTTTATCTGTGCAAAAGCTTTTCAATTTAATGTAATCGAAATCATCTAATTGGTTTTTGGTGATATTCTCCAACTCTTCCTTAGTCATAAACTGTTCCCCTATCCATAGATCTGACAGGTAGATTAGACATTGATCTTCTAATTTGCTTATAGTATTTTTGTAAATATTCATCCATTTCACTTAGATTATCATATTTATTGGCATAGAGTTGGGCAAAATAATTTCAAATTATTACTTTAATTTCCTCCTCATTGGTGGTGAGTTCCCCTTTTTCATTTATGATACTAGCTATTTGGTTTTCTTCTTTCTTTTTTTAATCATATTGACCAGAGGTTTATCAATTTTATTGTTTTTTTCATAATACCAACTTTTGGTTTTATTTATTAATTCAATAGTTTTTTTGCTTTCAATTTTATTAGTTTCTCCTTTAATTTTTAGAATTTCTAATTTGGTACTTAATTGGGGACTTTTGATTTGTTCTTTCTCCAATTTTTTTAGTTGCATGTTTAGTTCATTGATTTCCTCTTTCTCCAATTTATTCATACAAGATTTTAGAGCTATAATATATCCCCCGAGAGTTGCTTTCAATGAATCCCATATGTTTTAGTATGTTGTTTCATTAATATCATTATCAAGGATAAATGGTTTATTCTTTCTATAATTTGTTTTTTGGTCCACTCATTTTTTAAAATGAGGTTATTCAGTTTCCAATTTGTTCTGGGTCTATATCTCCTTGGCCCAATATTGCATATGACTTTTATTGTATTGTGATCTGAGAAAGATGTATTCACTATTTCCTGCCTTTCTGCAGTTGATCATTAGGTTTTTATGTCCTAGTACATGGTCAATTTTTGTATAAGTTCCATGTACTGCAGAGAAAAAGGTATATTCCTTTCTATCCCCATTCAGTTTCCTCCATAAATCGACCATATCTAATTTTTCCTAACAATCTATTTACCTCCCTAATTTCTTTCTTGTTTGTTTTATGTTTTGATTTATCTAGATCTGATAGCGGGAGGTTGTCCCACTAGTAGAGTTTTGCTATCCATGTCTTCCTGTAATTCTTTCAGCTTCTCCTCTAAGAATTTGGGTGCTGTCCCACTGGGTGCATATATATTCAATATTGAAATGACTTTATTGTCTATGGTACCTTTTAGGAGGATAAAGTTTCCTTCCTTATCTCTTTTAATTCTATCTATTTTTGCTGCTGCTTTGTCTGATAAGGATTGCTACCCCTGCTTTATTTACTTCAGCTGAAGCAAAATATATTTTGCTCAAACCTTTTACCTTTACTCTATATGTATCTCTCTGCTTCAAATGAGTTTCTTGTAAGCAGCATATTGTAGGATTCTGGTTTTTAATCCACTCTGCTATTTGCTTACATTTTAAGGGAGAGTTCATCCCATTCACATTTAAGGTAATGATTACTAATTCTTTATTGCCCTCCGTGCTATCTTCCCTCTGTTTGTATTTTTGATAAACTGTTGATTAATTAAATTTTAAAACTATTACAGAAATATATCATAAGGATCATACATACCAAGAAGGATTTATACAAGGAAGGTAGGTTCAGTATTAGAAAAACTATCAGAATATCAGAATAATTGAACATATTATTAACAAAATTCAACAGAAACAAATAATTATCTCAATAGATGCAGAATAAGCCTTTGACAAAGTACAATATCCAACTTTATTAAAAAAACACTAGAAAGCACATAAATAAATGGTGCTTATCATAAAATTTTAACTAATACTGATATAATATCATTAGCATGAATTATTTGCAATGGGGATGTGGAAGAAATATTTCCAGTACAATCAGTAATGAAGTAAGGATGACCAATATCACCCCTATTGTTTAATATAGTATTAAAAATGTTAATTATAGCAATAAAAGAAGAAAAAGAAATTAAATGAATTAGAATAAGCAGTGAGGAAACAAAGCTAACTCTTTGGAGATTATAAGATGTTATATCTAGAAATTTTAAGAGAATCAACTAAATAAACTATTTGAAATTATTAACAATTTTAGCACAATTGCAGGATATAAAATTAACCCACATAAGTCATCAGCATTTCTATAGGTTATCAGCAAGTTGCAAGAGACAGAAAGATAAAGTTCATATAAAATAATTATGGACAAAAAAAAACATTTGAGAGTCTACATGCCAAAACAAACTATAAACTACATGATAAAACTATAAAATATTTTTGTACAAATGATGTCAGATCTAAATAATTGCAAAAATATTCATTGCTCATGGTTTGGCCGAGACTTTATAATAAAAGGGACAAGTAATCATGATGGAATATTTTTTCCTCCAAGAAATGATAAGGAGGATGATCTCAGAAGAACCTGGAGAGACTTTTATGAACTGTGCATAATGGAGTGACCATAACCAAGAGAACATTGTACTCAGTAATAGCAATATTGTTTAGTGAATACTTAGCTATTCTCAGCAACACAATGATCCAAGACAATTCCAAGGGCTAAGGATAAAGCATGCTATTCACTTTCAGAGAAAGAACAGATATTCTTTGAACCCAGACTGAAGCATACTATTTTTACTTTTCTTTCATTTTTTTAAAGTTTTATTTGAATCTTTATGTACAAAATGATTAATTTGAAATGTTTCCCATAATTGCACATGTTTAACCTATATGTCATTGTATACTATCTCAGGGAGGGGAGATGAGGGAGAATAGAATTTGAAATTCAAAACTTTATATAAAACTTTTAAAAAATTGAAAAAATAGGGGTGGCTAGGTGGCGTAGTGCATAAAGCACCAGCCCTGGAGTCAGGAGTACCTGAGTTCAAATCCGATCTCAGACACTTAATAATTAACTAGCTGTGTGGCCTTGCAAAAACCTAAAAAAAAATTGAAAAAATATCTCTTCATTTCAGGGTCATTAAAAGCACTTTACAATTTCCTGTTCAATTCTAGGTCCAGATTTATTTTCTATAATTGATATTTGTCTAAAAGATGTTAAGTAGATGACAAACTTTATGTTTTTGATTGAATAACATTTTTCATTTATTTTTAATTTAAATATGTGAAGTTAGTCCAAACTTTTCTGGTTGACTGTAAATAAGAAGACTCCAATAGTCTTGATCTTTATTTAATTAGTGCAATGGTATCTGCAAATAGAACATTTTGAGACTCTTTCTATGTATGATTCCCTCTTCCATTTGAAATGGGCACTGGACATTTTTCCAGGTGATGGGAAATAACTTCTTTCAGCCTAGATGGCACAATGTATAGAGTGCTAGAATTGCAGTCAGGAAAACCTGAGTTCAAATTTGACCTCTATCATTTACTAGCTCTATCATTCTGGACAAGTCACTTCATATTTGTTTTCCTCAGTTTGATGAGCTGTAGAGCAGCTAGGTAGCAGAATAAATAGAGCAGTGACCCTGGAGTCAAGATGGCCTGGGTTGCTCAAATCCAGCATCAAACACTTGACACTTGCTAGTTGTGTGGCCTTGGGCAGGTCACTTAACTCTAATTACCTCACATCCAGGGCCATCTCTAGTCATGATTCACATCTGGCTATTGGATCTAGATGATCTTGGTAGAGAAAGTGAACCTGGTGACTTAGCACAGCATTCCCTACACTCAAATTCAATTCATGTGTTATCATGATATCACCTCCCTGTTGTCATGGCCTTCTTCAAGAATGAAGGACAAAACAACCAACCAACTGTAAGATAGGAATAATAATATCATCTCACTTGTAGGGTTGTTATGAGGGTTAAATGAAATATTTGTTAAGCATTTAGAACAATATAAGTGCTGTATAAATGTTTGTTCCCTCTCCCCACTTCCTTTTTCCTTCTCCTATATCTCTATGCTTCAAACCTGATTAGTATTAGTAATCAGTGAATAAAATTAATTGAATTGCCCTATCAAGAAAGATACCATGCATGATTTTGACATGAGCATGGGGAGGGCATGGTGTTGGAATAAATCCTTTAAAGTGATTGCTCTACTTAATCAAAAGTCTTTTTTACAGTCAATAATTAATTAATTGAAATTTTAGGATCTTATATTCACTGCGCTTTTAGCCAATTGTGCAATTATAATGATATGACCTAGTAGAGAATATTGTTCAGGAAAAATTGCTTACTAAGTTTTCAAATTTTTATCAAAGATACACCTGAAGAATGTAAAAATGACTGTGGAGACAGCTAGGTGGTGCAGTGGATAGAGTACCAGCCCTGGACTCAAGAGGACCTGAGTTCAAATTTGACCTCAGACACATAATAATTGCCTAATTGTGTGACCTTGGGCAAGTCACTTAACCCCATTGCCTTAAATTTCAAGAAAAATTTAAAATTACTGTGGAAAAAATGTATAACTAAATGGGCTAAAATTATTATTATGTTTTAGATTGCCTTTAATTTTTTTAAGGTTTTTTTTTTTTAAATAAGGCAATGGGGTTAAGTGACTTGCCCAAGGCCACACAGCTAGGTCATTATTAAGTGTCTGAGGCTGCATTTGAACTCAGGTCCTCCTGACTTCAGGGTCGGTGCTCTATCCACTGTGCCACCTAGCTGCCCCCTGTCTTTAATTTTTTGATAAATAATAAGAACTAAGTTTCTCTTACCCTAAACCCTTAAGAGTTTTCTTGTCCTCAGACATAATACCTCTGTGCTGATAGCATAGTTGTGTGTGTATAGATACACATGAACATATGTTTTGTTACCTCTTGTCCTTCATTATTGAAGAACACAAAAATAACATCACTATATTTTAGACAAATTATATTATGTCCAACTGTGGCTGATGAGAACAGTATGAGTTCAGAATACTCTTCCACAGGTTGGGCACAAATAGTCCATGTGAACACCTGGTGTTTTTACTCTAAATGTACATATGTCATGTTTCCTTTGAATTGCTCCATTTCTGTCTTCCTCATAGAGTGCAGCACCCTCACTGATGAGGGCATACTATACTGAATGGTCCTGTACCAGTGTCTCCCATGCTATATAATCAATTCTAAAGTTTGTTTTGGTTTGTATGTTTGTTTGTGAGGCAATGCCCAAAATCATATAGCTAGGTAATTATTAAATGTCTGAGCCTGGAATTGAACTAAGGTCCTCCTGACTTCAGTGCCTATGCTCTATCCACTGCACAACCTAGCTGTCCCCCAATTCTAAAGATCTTAAATGAGACCTTCAGGATTTCCCAATTTCACTTCTTCCGACACCCCTTATAAGTGCTTATAGTTTTTTTGACAAGAGTATATCTGGCATTCTAGCAATGTGTCCAGCACATTATAGCTGCATTCTCTGTAGATATGTCGGAGTTCTAGGCAGTTTAACTAAAGAAAGGATCTCAGTGCATTGTATCTTCTCCTGTCAGGTGATCTTCAGAATCTTCCTAATACAATTTAAAAAGAAGTGATTCTTTTTTTCTGACATGGTGCTGGTAGACTATCCAAGTTTCATAAGCATAGAACAATGAAGTCAGTACAATGGCTCTGTAGACTTTCATTGAGTAATCAGTCTAACACCTTTTCTCTCCCATACTTTCTTTTGGAGTCTCACAAATACTGAGCTAGCTCTAGCAATGAGAGTGTAACCTCACTGTCAACATGTACCTACCTTCTTGGAAAGGACACTACCAAAGAAAGTGAACTTGTTCACCACAGTACTCAAAACTCCTCCCTTTGCTGTATTCAATGGTATATAGATGGTGTAGTGTTGGCTGATGGAGCCTCTGGGTTTTCTTGGTGTTAATTGTTAGACCAAAATGAGCACAAGCAGCAAAGAATCAATCCATACTTTGTTGCATCTCAGCTTCAGAGGTCACAATGAATGCACAATCATCTGCAAACAGCAGATCATGCACCAACAACCCTTCCACTTTGGTCTTGTAGCCTTTTCAAGTTGAAGAATTTACCATCATTGTGTTGGCTGACCTTGAGGCCATGTTCATCCTCAGTGAAGATATTTTATAACATGACTGATAAAGCATGAAATATTCTTGTTTCACTCTACTGGTGACTGAAAGATCTCGAACATTGTCCACCATCCAGAACCCAGGCATGCATGCTGTCATGAGTTTGATAGACACTGCTGACGAACTTATCCAGGCCACCAAATTTTGACATAATTTTCCAGAAACCCTCATGCTGATGATATCAGAGGTCTTGGTCAGATCCACACACATTGTTAACAGCCCAGTGGCTATTTCCTGGCATTTTTCTTGGAGTTATCGGGCAGCAAATACCATATCAACTCTTCCACAACCCTTTATGAAGGCACTACTGACTCTCAGGAAGGTGACCAGTCTATTGAGTCTATTGATCAGTCTATTGAGAAGGACTCTAGCAAGAATCTTACCAGCAGAGACTAAAAGAGAAATACCCCTGTGATTTTCTCAAGACAATTTATTCCTTTTATTTTTATGGAGACAGAAGATGGAGGCATCCTTGAATTCTTGGGGAATAACCTCTTCATGTCATATAACCAAAAATTTCAGTCAAGTTTTGAATGAGCAATGGATCCCCATCTTGTAGATCTCAGCAGGAATAGAATCAGCACCAGGTGTTTTGCCACTTGAAAGGAGCCTAACCTAAGGAGCTCAAGACCTCTTCTTCAGTTGGAATTTCAGATAGGAACTATTGACTTCAATGTGAGGTAAATAGTCAGTGTCTTCTGCAAGACTGATGATAGTCTGTTAAGAATACTATGGAAATGTTTAGCTTATCTCTCTAGGATCATATCCGTATCATTAATCAATGAGGCTCCATCAGCACTGAGTAGTTGAGAAGCACCATAGGCTTTTGGTCTATAAATAGCCTTCAGGACATCATAAAAGCATTTTGGTTTGTTACAATCCCTATGTAAAATTGAATTTCATCTTCGTCTTCTGTGTGCACCTCTTTAAGTTTCATTTACACTTCAGTTCTGATGGAATTAAATGCTTCCTTCTTGGAAACTGATGAACTACACTGCCAGTAAATCTGTGTGGGGTTCTCATGTTTCATTTAGCAGCTTCTGTATTTCTCTATCATTTTCATCAAACCAATTTTGATATTTAGGAATGTTCTGACTTAGATAATCAAATGCAGTACTGTACACTGGATCTCTGAAAACTGTTCACTCTTTTTTTGCTCTATTATTGCCAACCGTGTGTTGGCTCAGTTTTCCCTCCAAGTTAGCAACAAACTCTTTCTGCTCAGAGTTACACTCTAATCTCTTGCCATTAATTCTTCTGGTAGTCATTTTGCCTTGGGGCCACTGCTTTGGTTGAATGTGAATATTTAGCTTGGATAGGATAAGTCTGTGATCAATCCAACACTCTGCACCACACATTGCCTTTGTCACTCTTCATATTCTATCTATCTTTTTGCCTTACAATCACTGAGACCATTAAATGCTGTTTGCTGCAAGGTTGTATACAGGAATTTTTATTAGGTTAAGGTAAATGGAAGACAGTGTTTGTGATAAGAAGTACTTGAAAGTCATAAGATGCACAAGTCTTCAGCAGTAAGTGACCATGCCTGAGGCTACTTCCAGTGCCATACCTTCCAAGGACTCCCTGCCATGTCTGGTAGTCTGAACCTATTCTAGCATTAAAGTCACCCAGAAGTATAAGTTTAGCCTCTTTTGGTACATTGATAATAAGGTCTCCAAGTCCTCATATTTTTTTCCCCTTTGTCAGGGTTCATCATGGTAGGAGCATAGGCACTGATGATGTGGCATGGTGTTTTCCTGTATGTGGCAATCTTGTCATGAGCCTGCTTTTACTCCTTTTAAAAGGCATTCAAACTTAGTAATTAGAGTAGTATTAATTGCAAAACTTCTCCCATCTTTACAAAATGTTCCCCTTTACTGTGGCCATTCCAGAAAAACATATATCCAGCTCCAAATTCAGTAAGCTGGTCTTCATTTGCCAGCTCTGTTTCATTCAGGGCTACTATTAGGATATGACACCTGATGAGTTCTCTTGCAACAAGAGCTGTTTGTCTTTCAGCTCTATTTGGATAGTTTGTTGTCTATGAGTTCACACATATTCCATGCTCTGATGGTGTGTGAAGAAGGGTTTGTAGATTTTTTGGTGTCTTCCCATTTGCTACAGTAATCAGGTCAAGATTGGATAAGTAGAGAATTTTTAGGGCACCTTTTCTAATCCCTTCCTCACACTAAAGGTGTGCAGTGTGATCCCTCAAAGGCTTTGTTCAGTCTCCTGGGGGGGGGGGGTTTGCTTAATCCCACTGCTGCTTTTAGAAAGGAAATGATCCTATGGCCTGGGTCACTGGTACGCAGGGGTGTGACTAAAGCTCCCAGTGTACCTGCATCTGCAGTTTTGTCATTTGCCCTGTTACCACAGGTAAAGTTGCATGGATGATGTCTTTTGATTCATCCATAAATTGAATTTTAAGTTAGGCAAAGTTACATGAAGTTGTCAGTCTCACTCTCAAAGTTGTCATGATTTAGTGACAAGACAGAGTCAAGACAACTGGTGATAGCTTTAGATGCAATGGATAAACTTGGTGTTTTCAATGTCTAACCAGGTCCTAATTGTCCACAGCAACTACCTCAGTTGCCTTCACAGCCATTGGAATAGTGTTCTCATCCCAGACATACCCACCAACTCATCAATGAGTTTGAGACTCATTTGGATACCCTCAACTGGTTTAACCCACCTAATGAAATGGTTTACCAGAGTGTGGCCACTGTGCAAGCTACAGTTTCTTGGAGCCACATATAAGAGTTAGGTGGCTCAGGTGGACATCAAAGATGGAAAGCCCTCACACCAGAGGTACTAGTCTTCCTTGAACACATCCTACACCCCACAGGTACATATAAACCACATTTATATATACATATATATATGTATATATATACATATACATATATATACATATATATATATATAAAATATAGACTAGATGTTGTTTCCATCTATATTTCTCTAGTGCTATTCCTAGTTTCTCATACAGTACCTAAAACCCATAATGTTAGAATGGTTAGAATGTTAAACAACCATAAAAACAATGAATACATTGTCATTGATGGAGGAGATTATATATCCACTTTTTTGTCTGTTTTTTTGTTCCATTTTCATCTTTGGGGTGATCTAGGGTCTCTCACAAAGCTTTTGTAAAACTTATTTTTCCTCTATCTGCATTCTATTTGTTCATTAGATTTTACCATTCTTAATTTTATACCATCTCCTCTGTGAGATTTAATAAATTAGTTTGCCTTCTTAACTTCTGTTATGCTTGGCTGTAAAATATCTCTGCTTGGAAAGGGGATAAAATATTTTCTTCCCGGGCAGTTTCCAGGTCCCTTTTAATGTATTTTTTGTGGCAATTGATTTACATTAGTTAAACTATACTTGGAAATGGTGATTGTTTATTCTGATGTCTATACTTTTATTCATTGTGTGTATCAGCACTAAAGTCTTATTAAAAATGGTTATTTTGGAGGTAAATAAATTCAACACCATATTTTCTTCTAAATTTTATATTTCTTTCTTATTTGGTATTTATTTGGTCTTTAATTATATAAAAGAACCTATTGTGAAAATTCTTCACATCAATAACCAATCATTTCCTTTTTCTTAAAATGTAATCATTTTCATTTTGTCATGTTATTTATGGTTGACTATAAACTCTCCTTTCAGTGAAAATATTGAGTTTATGTAGGTGAGGGGTTTTCTGTAGGGTCCACAAAACCTTACTTGTTTCTGTTTTTTGAACTACATTTTCCAAAGCATTTTTCTTCTTCCATCCCATGCCCATTTTTTCCATTGAAGCCACCAAATATTTAAATATATGTTGATTTAATTTAAAGGGTTTCATCTTCCTAAAGTAGTTCTACCTCCTCCTCTTGTGCAACAGATGTTGTTTCATATGTTGCAATTATTTTCCTGGTGGTCTATTGGCAGTCATAAACACTGCAATATGAGATGGCCATATGTCCCATGGAATGAGGTTTCTTGGTGCTTTGATAAAGCATTTCTTGTTGTATGATAAAAACCAATTCTACCAACTCCTTCAATGACCTCTCCATGAGAACCTGTGAACCATGATTCCATTTAGCTATAAGTTCCTGATAACTACTGAGATCATTTATATATTTATATCAAAAATCGCAAAATAATGATTCTTCGAGGATATCACTCTGTCATTGATCCCAAGCTTAGAGTTGTGATAACTAAGTTAGTGTTTGAAATTTGTCTTGAGATTCTTTGATTCTTAGTACACTATGACCCATTTTTTAATCTCTCTCTGGCATTGTCATTGGAAAATTAGAAAAAGAGAGGATAAGACTGAGGACTATTTTTTATTTTCCCTTGTTTCCATGGTTGCTCTGTTAGGAAGTCATTACTAAGTGCCTAATCTACTGGGTATGACATAGAAATTCAAAGTTCTTATAAGATCTATTAATTATTATTTGATTTTAATTATTTTAAAATATTTCTATAGGTTTTTATTTTAATAGTGTGAATACTCCATTTGAGAATGACTTCTGTACATACCATTTGATCAAGGGAATATGAATAAAGAAGAATAAAGAATGATTCATAGAAGAAAAGCTACAACCAAGATTTAGGGATGTATCCACATTAGGGGTGAAATAGTAGAAGAATTTGAGGATTGACCGGACAGGTTAAAAAAGAAACAAAAGAGAACATTAGCAGAAAAAATTCAGAAAAGAGAGAGTGTTCAGGAGAGGATGGTCAACAATACGTACATGCTATATAAATGGAACGAAAGAATTAAATCTGAGAAAAAAGCATTGGTTATAAATTGATGCCTGTTAACATTTTGAAGATCCCACTTTGGGGCTTTCTGAAAGTTTCATCCATAAAAACACATTATTCTACAAGATGGTATCAGCTCTGAATCTCATATCTCCTTAACTCTTCCCTGTCCTTAGAATCTGTCTCTCTCATTGATTAAAAAATGTCAGGGCTGGGCATTAGAGAGTTCCTCCCAGATACTTCATTTAAGGAGTATCAAGGGCAGCCAACTCATCATTTTCTACCTGACTTCATCATGGCCCTTCCTCCTCCCTCTTTTACTTTATTTTTGTGCTATTTTTCTTTATTAGGCTCCTTGAAAGTAGGATTGTCTTTTACCGTTTTTTTTTATCCCTAGATCCCTGTGTTATTCATAAATGTTCAACTGATTGACTGAAGCTAACTAGTTCTATGTGAATGCTATATATAGCTTAAATTAATAATATCAATATATAATTTAAAATTTAAAAGGTGGGAAATTAAGAAATGAATCTTTGAGTATGTTAATAAAAACATTTTATATAAACTATCAACAGAAAATAAAATTAATCCATGAATTTATTTCTAAAATCAGAGATTATGATATTTATTTTTTCCCTTTACAAATGACATTAGATTGTTTTTTTTACTATTGAAAAAACATGCAAAGAAGATGCAGTTGGAAAAGAGTTCATTAGTTCTTTTTTCTGAATACAGAGAAATATATGGACCAGAATGGCATGAACTTGAGAGCTCTTTGAGGGTAGTTACTGTCTTTTGCCACTTTTTGTATCTTCAGCACATAGTATATACCAGGTCTTTAATTAAACATTTGCTAATTAAGTGACTGATTGAAATAGTACCCTAACCCCTACTTAAAAGGTATCTGAAAGATTTGAAGATTCTCTCGAATTTTAAGTGCTATTTAGCGTGAATTGAATTTGAACTTGTGAATATCTCAATGCATTTTCTATTTTCTGTAGAAAAGATATTTTAAAAGTTCTACAAAAAGCATCTTTTTTGTCCTAAAATAATTTAACAAGTTAAAATGAATAGGAAATATATGAATTATGTTTGCTTGGAATTCTACCAGAGATAAAGATTTAAGAAGGAAAAACGGTAAAAATATATTTTGGGATTTGTCAAATGCAACCTTTTAAAATGGATAGTTTGAGAGATTTGCCAAAGCCAAATGTGGCTGGTTTTGCACATCCCCAACAATTATTGTGACTGTATTTTCAAGAAGTTCCTCAGGAAAATGTGGTCCTAAGTCTATTGTCTTTCCCAACTCTGTTATTAATTTCCTTAGGAACCATTGCTTAATCTGTTTTTGTTGATGCATTTCCTCATAAAAAAAATTATTTGCAATCTTGTTTAATTCAAATAAGTTCTTTGAGGGCAGGAATTGGCTCTTGTTTGTTTTTCAAAATTTTGTACAGTGATAAACACTCAGATGACCTATTACTAGCAAGCAAAGCAATGAGACAAGTCTTTTTTGTCTTTTGCTTAAAGTCATTTGCTTAAAAATATGAGTAAATTTTCATTTCTAGAGTATCAAGGATTATGGAGCACATTTGCATACAAAAGTTATGTCAAAAATGAGGAATAGTCTCTTTTGTCCAAAAAAATTGAGTTAAAAGCTTATTTCAAGTTTTATGAATCTACATTTGCCATACATATAATCAATCTGGTTTTTATTGATAATTTTTCTCTATCTTTTTCCTTATGAAATTTTTAGCTGTACAGGGGAAATTACAAGTAATCAAGTAACTATCATGGTTTCGCTGACCCCCTCTCCAACTTAATATATGTCTCTAGATATTTTTTGTCCTTTTTTCCCTTTCATGAATCTCTTTTTGGCAATCTGATAAAACCTACTGACTCCTCAAAATAATTTTAATGTATAAAACAAAATGCAAAAGGTTAATGAAAATCAATTAAATTGAAATACTTATCAAAACATTAACATTCATAAATTCATGGACTAATTGAGTATCTCTTGCAACTAAGTAGTAAAATGGATAAAGCACTAAGTCTGGAGTCAGGAAGACTAATCTGTCTGAGTTCAAATCAAGTCTCAGACACTTACAAGCTGTGTGACCCTGTTTGCCTCAATTTCCTCATCTATTAAAAAATGACTTGGAAAAGAAAATAGCAAACCACTCTAGTATCCTTGTCAAGTGAATAATGGACTCACAGTTGGTCATGACTGAAATGACTGAAATGACTGAACGATACATCTCTTGCATTTAACAAGTCAGTCTAGTAGAATCTAGAAAGATCACTTACTCAGATGTCAGAAGTCTTGAATTCAAATTATATTTCTGTGTGCCTTTGAGAAGTCATTTAATCTGTCTATACCTCTCTTCCGTCATCCACAAGAAGAAGGATTTGAACTAGTTGGTGACTAATGTGGACCAGGACTGACTCAGAAAGATCTGGTTATTCACGTTTAGGTTTGGTAGGAAATGAGATACTCATATACTCCTGTATAGCACCACCTGACAAGTAACAAAAATAGAAATACTAAACTTTAATACAGAAAGGATATTCAGTAAGGATAGAATTAATGCCATTTTGGCTGAAATCTCCACCTTGTCTCTATATGGAAACTGGACATAAAGATGTATTGATGGTCTTGAAGGAAACTGATTTCTCATGAACTGGGCTTTTATGCTCTAGGGAGCCATTTTATCATTTTAAGCCTTGATTCTCTGAACCTTAAAAAAGACTATCCCTGCCTGGATAGCAGGGCTTTAGTGCAACATGATCTTATCACAGCTTCTAGGATCACTACCAGATCTAGACTTGTGATACTGGAAGTCAGAATCAGAAGATCTTATCTCAGTTCAACATTTACTTGTTTTGTCACTTTGTTTAAATCTCTTAACCTTTGTGAGTCTCTATTTTTTCATTTGTATAATGGAGACAATGATATCTATCCAACCTAATTTTTTGGAGTTATTTAATGAAGATGAAATTCGATGTGAAATTATTTGTCAAATGTAGTAGGTGACATATGTAAAATATTATTACTTTTGCCTATTATTAGTATTTTTAGCACAAATTTAGCATTAATCCAAAAAAAATTGTTATTGTTATTGTGACCTGGAGAGACCTTGACTCAATAAATAGAGATCATTTGTTGATTGAGTTTATTGTAATTATTAAAATAATATTAAAATGATATATTTTATTTAATAAATTTAAAAAAATTAAACAAAACCAGCCTGCCAGTCAACTCTCTATCATGAATGCTGCCTAGCTTCCTTTATGTATATTTTGTAAACAAACTACTTATATTGCAGACTATATTGCTTTATTAATATTGAAGCAAATGATTCAAGCTTAACTGACAGGAAAATAAAATTATAGTGCATCATATACCCAAGGACATCATGAAGCTGTCAGGATTTGCTATAAGCTTATGAACTGAATTCCCCAGCCCCCAAAATAGAGGGAGAAGGCATGCTTAAGGAAAAAGGATCAAAGTGGCAAGCTATTTTTTCCCTCTCTTTTTGAAAGAGATCAATGACATCATTATGTGATTTGGGGGGGGTCTCTTGAATTTTTCATGTTAGGCATTCCAGAGCATTATTATATAAAATGACTAATTACCCAGAAATTATATCTCTCTAACCCTTTAAAGGTCACATCAGCTGTGTGACCCCAAGCAAGACACTTAACCACATTTGCCTCAGTTTCCTCAGCTGTTAAAAAATGGGAAAGGAAATTAAAACTTCATTATCTTGACTAAGAAAACCCCAAATGTGGACGTTAAGAGTGGGGCATGAATAAAATAACTGAAGAGCAATAGCTAAAGAATAAAAGATGTTTGCAAAAAAAAGATTCTTTGACCTTTAATCATAGTTTATTTTCACTGCCCCACAGTTGACAAAGAAAAGCATTGCATTTTTCTGTTTCTAAACTACCTAGTTCTAAAGGGTCATTATCATTATCATTACCACTAACAACATGTTAAAATATTTTAAAGTTTTAGAGTCCTTTCCTATGAGATAGATGCATTAGTTATTATTATACTCATTCTCTAGATGAAGAAATTAAGGTATTTGAAACTAGTCTAGAGTCACATCCTTCAAATGTCAGTCTACCTAAATTTTAGCCTAAATTTTTCCTGAGTATAACTTAAGTATTTTATCCATATTTTCAAACTTCCTTTCCACTTTTCACTAGTAGCCATTTAGTCTCAGTGGCAAATACTGTCATCCTGAAGTTTCATGAAAGCTCCTTCAGCTAACCAGAAACATTTCCCTTTCTTTTAAAAGCCCATAGTCCTCTTGAATTGCCCATTAAGGTTCTCTTTCTTTTCTGATAAGGTTTTGTAGTCCTCTACCTTTTTTGAAAAGCACAGCTAATAGAGGGATTCTGACACTGAGGCAAAGGTGACTTTTTCCAGCTTTTGTTTCCAGCTATTCCCAGTTACACTTTCCCAAAAGGGAAAGAATGGATTCAGTCAATTACACTTCAGTAAATTCCTTCCCAATGCTTGGCCAAATTCTAGAATGCATTATTAGAATTTTGATTTGAGTGATTAGAAAGTGATAAGGTGATAGCTTTAAGAAAAAAGTCATGCAAAAAAAAAAGAAAAAGTTCATGCCAGACTAATTTTATTCACACAATTAAATATAATCCTAAACATGTATTTGAAGAAAATACAGACATATTTATATAGCAAATATGGATTTAATTGGGGATCATCTATTCTTGAATATAAGCTATAGATAGGAAGATTAGATAAACAGTTATAAGGTTATTCAGAATTGTTGGGATTACCCAATTCAAGGAATGTGAATCAAATTGACATGGGAAAGGTTTCCCATGGAATCTCAGAGGGCTCTGACCTTGATCCTATGAAGATAGATGATATGCTTATCATATTTAGGAATTAATATAGTTGAGTCCATAGCATACTAAATCAAAGTTCAAAATTTACCTCAGACATATATTAATTTTGTGATTCTAGGTAAGTAATTCAACCTATCTTAGCCTTGACTTGGTTATCTGGGAAAGGAGAGATAATAATCAAAAGGGGATAATAATAAAAACCTGAGAAGCTATTATATCATTATTATTACTATTAAAATGTGTGGGTTACATAAGACTAGAATGAATATTATAATATGTTAGTTGACAAAATTTGGTCCTCTATATTTACTGACAGCTAAAAAAATGAATAAAATCTGTTCTAAGATGAAGCTAACTAGGGATTCCTTCCTGAAACTAACAGTCATCTTTCTTTTTAATACTAATATTCTCAGGCAATGTCTTTTGGCTTCCAGTCATGGAAAGCTACTAATTTGAATAAATTTCTCAAAGTGACAGAAAATTTTTCATCCTGGGAAATCTTTCTACTATCTTCCTTTTCCTATTGGTAAAGTATTTCCCAAGACTCCATTTTGGGACTGACCCACTTCTCTCTGGTCTTAATTGCCATTCCTTAAAACTGGTACTTCAATCACATGCCTAGTTTTCAGTTCCCTCTTATTTGATGTCTTGGTCCATTAAGAATGTAATCTCCTTAAAGGTAGGAATAGAATGTTTTTAAGTGCTTAATAAATTAGCATATGTAAATGTTTTTAAAAACTTAAAAAGCTACATAAATGCTAGTTATTGTTAATATTTTCATTGTTGTCATTGTCATTGTTTTATATTATTATTGCCTGCTTATCTAAGGAAGGTAATACTGTAAGAGCAAAGTGCATGGTGGGTATGAGCAGAGCATTATGAAAATTTATGAAGGAAAAGTACCACAAAAGATGCTAGTGAAGAAATGTATGAATGAAAAAGAAATAATGTATCCAAAGTTTGAAGGTCCCTGGGATGTTTGCAAATTATCCCCTGTTGCCTGGAGAACTATAGAGAAGGTAAGGTGGAGAATGATTAATATTCTCAAATGCTAGAAAGGTCTTCATGAAAAAGTAGAGGGTAGAACTAAGAACAAGGGTTGTTCAAAAGAGGAATGTGCTACCTTGGGAAAAAATGACTATCATAACATTGAAAGACTTCAAGTGGAGAGTGGTCAGGTAATTGTCAGGAATGCTATCAATTGAATTCATGTTTCAGACACAAGTTATAATTAGATAACATGTGAGGTACCTAACTATTGTGAGATTATTCTACCACTCCATTTTCTATCAACTTTCTAATGACTTTTTGGAATATTGATGCCATCCTTTCATGACAGTAGTACATTTTACATACATCAAATAAATTATAAGTCATTTACACCAAAATAAGAGAATAGTAATATGCTCTCATTTTACAAAAATAAAAATTAATCACCAAATTCCAATTCCCAATAAATGGGTTGTTCAAGGTTTTATCAAAGCTGTCTAACTTAAGTAATACATCTATCATTTATTTGGTCCATATTGTCAAATTATTTTGCACACATCATATATATTACTTCTTTATCATTCATAGGTTGCAGTATTTTCCAGCATATCTGCTTATACTTCTCTGACTACTGTGATATTCAAGAGCAAAGTAATAGTGGAAAAGCATATTGTGATAAGAGCAAGACTAAAGGAATAGTAACCTAGATCAGTTAGCAACCCTCTAAAGAGCAATTCATGTGGCACTTGAATTGATTCTTTCCATGCTGCATACTTATTTTTACCCCACATTGACTAAGTGGGATATTTTGGGCTGCTGAGTGAGTTACTGCTTGAATACTAAGTTTATTGCCAGTTTCTGGTGCAATTTTTTTCAGAGTTGCCAGACAGAAAGAAAGCTCTCTCTCTCTCTCTCTCTCTCTCTCTCTCTCTCTCTCTCTCTCTCTATCTCACTCTCTCAATCTCCCTCTATCCCCGCTTCCCGCTTTCTCTCTCACTCTCTCACTGTATTTATCTATTTATCTCTATTGTATTCCCACATGTGTTGTTAGAAGAGAAAATATAATTATTTATCACTGTACTTTTGCTCCCAGAAAATTCTAATTATAGCACATCCGGGAGTGAATACTGATGGGATATATGGAATTATTTCTATTTCATCATCATTCTCTTATAAAAGTAAGAGAACTATGGTTAAGTACAAGTGACATAACTTGGGGACAAGGTCACAAAATTTTTTGTTTTGTTTTCTTTATGTTTTTTTTCACCATGAACATTACTATCTCTTTTAAATAATTAATCATTCATTCAATGAGCATTTGCCAGTTTTACACTAGGCATTATATTGGGTTCTGCAATGCCAAGAAATAAGCAAAAGAGTATCTGCTCTCAAGTGGCACACACACAAATGTTGAACACACACACACACAAACATACACACAATCACAGAGATTTCTGCATATATGCTTTTTCTCTTTGGAACTTCCAGTTTTTCAAAATATTTTCATTGTTACTACTCTATAAGTTCAATTATTTTGCATATCCTAAATGTATATATCTTTTACTTCTTTATCATTCATAGACTGGCCTACTCTATAAGTTGTACCACTCTATAAATGGTAAAGTAATTATTATCCTGACTTTACAATTGAAATAATTGAGGCACATATAGGCTGTTTATAAATCAAAGACATTTCTAGTAAGTAGCCAAACCAGGAACTGAACCCATGTCTTAAGGCTCTAAATCATGTGTTTTTCCCTACTACTGATGGCTCCTACCCTTGAATGTGAAATGTCTGGATTGAACCAAACCTTCAGGAATTTTTCCAAGATGATGTTTTAATTGTCATGCTTTTGTTAAATTGCATGTCTTGATTTCCTAAAATCATTGCATATGCTAGAGTAATCTTTGTTAAAGCCTAGTGATTATGGTAGATTATTCTATTATTTAATGAGGTCATTACTAAGCCAAACAGTGCATACTAATATAAAAACTGATGAAGGAGGTAAAGTTTATTCAGATCTCTATTTAGCTCACATTCTCTCAACTCTCACCTACATTGTGCAAAGCAGAACTTTTGAAGAAGGAATTCTGTGTTCAATTACTAACTATGTTGTTACCAAACCAAGACTGCTGAAGTAATGTTAGTGGGTTTAATAAAAGCCACAATGGCAAAGAAAACCAGGGACGGGGCCTTCTTTCTACTTTCAGCTTTCCACGTGGTCTTTTAAATCCAAATGTCTGGTAAGGAACAAAAATACATTCTGTTTCTAAATGAAACTCATTCAGCCTCACATGACCCATCCATGTGAATCAATTTACAACCAAGTTGTTCAGCCATTCCATCTATTCATATTGCTTCAAGTACCATTTTTATATGGGTCATTTTAAAAGGCATACCTTGAGTTCCAATAATGAATCAGATTCTTATTTAACCTAGGTATTCTCATTAAATCAGCAAAATTCTGCCTTTTATTCCTCATAAATCAATACAATTCTAAATACACAGGAAATTGGTAGATTACCTGGAAACAAAAGGTTTTTTTGATTTTTATAGGTGTACTTGACTAGGTTAGTCAGATTGAAACCTATTGAAAAATGCATACCTAGATCTGTGTCATGGTAGAAGTCCTAAGGTGAGAGTAGAGGATGGTGAACCACGCGGAATATTAGCCAATTTCTTGTAATGGAGCATTTTTTCCAGAGATCCAGAATGAAACAAAGCAGATGTTGTTAGAAAAGATTTGGCAACAATAAATAATATGTTTACACTGTTTTGAAGTTTGTGAAGCACTTTATATGCAATATTCCACCAAATCTTACACAAGAAGGTGTAAAACAGATAATAAAACTATTTTCACTCCTATTTTATAGATGAGATAACTATCAAAAATATAAAATAACTTATCTATGTATATGAAGTGGGCATAGGAAATGGAATCTGAACCTAAGCCTTCTGCATTCCAGAATTTCTCTTATCCATTATACCATGATACATAGGTATTTTCTCCAGTTTTGATTGTCCTCAATAAGAATCAAAAGGTCAAGACACTCTCCTGTATATTTTTCCAAATGAATATTTCCCAGTGAAAGTTCAATTTCTCTGCTGGTTTATCTACCTACTAATTCTGATCTGATTATATTAGTGCCAAATTCTTTGATATTTTCTTAGAAATTTCTTGATATTTCAAAAAAGTCCTTCTTTGGATTCCTCATCATAAATCTGAGTTTTCCATATTTAATGTTATACAAGCTCAAATTATGGTAAGCTCTATTATGTCAAGAAGACAGGGAAGGAGTGGGGAAACATTATTTCTGTCAAGTGCCATTTGGATATTTATAACATCATTTGCAGACCAAACAAAATTGTAAAATTAAAAATTACCCTATTATAGTTGGTCAAACATTTAATTAATTCACCCCTAAAAGACTCCTGGATTTGTTGATATTTGATTTCCACCCATGGTTGCCTTGACTGTGCCAGTCCAAATTGTTTCACAAATCTTATATTGCCTGTTGACCTGACCTGGCTTAGAGTATAATCCTAGTGACAGTCAAGTTTGACTGGTACAGGAAGTACTATATTCAGAATGACTTTTATCCAAAAATTTAATTAATAAATGACTAATTTGTTTGGATATTATAGTACAATATACAAACAAATTAATCATTTAGTAATTAATTGATATTAATTATTAATTAATAATTAAACAGATAATAATAATTAAGAATAAAGTCTTTGTTCCTATATTCTTCTGACATAATACTTAGAGAGTTATCAAATAGAGTACTGACAAATAAGCCTAGAATTTATGAGACTTCAGAGTACATAATATGTAAATTTTTTTTAAAAAATGGCAACAGAAATATATGACAAAATTTTAGGACTAAAGTAAAAACAACCCTTAGTGTAAATGTTGTCTCTAAACATTTTCATGAACAAAATAAATAAAGACTGTATCAATGGGTAGGCATTTTTTTAAAAAGTTAGAAAAAGAGAGAAATGAATTTTTGAAAATACATATATATTATTAGAAATTCTGAAAATTAAAGAGGAAATAAGCAAATTGAATACAAAACTCTGTTGATAAGTGAAATGATGAATAATGATGTATAAAATAATAAATGAGAATGAATACAAAATTTAAAATACACAGAATCTAAGAAAAGGAAGTTGAGAAGGGACACAAATCAATAGGAAAATATTTCTACTATTGTTTTAAATTTAATATACACTAAAATATAAAGTGCAAATAATAAAGATTCATACTTTCAAATATAATCCTTTTTTATATTCCCAATATATAATAAAATACTTTTATGATATTTATTAAGTTCACCATTTTAAAAATTAGTAAATTGAAAGAAGAGGAAATTTTCTCAGGAAGCACTTTGTATCCTTGCCAAGAACTGAGGAATATCAAACAAGCACTATATAGTTATGGATGTCCCCCATGCCTTTGTCTTAAGATAATTTCCTTAGTGATTTTATCATTTGCCAAACTCACAAATCCAGTCCTATTCTCTCTCCTGATAAGAGAGAATGGACAACTCTTGGAGTCACTCTAACACTACTGCCAAAAATGGAACTTATTTTCTGATCCATTATACCTACTCCTGATCTATATGTCTCTTATTGTTGAGGTCAGTGGCACTCTTCTGTCACTGGGAAGTGATGCCATGACAAACACAGGAATTGGATTTGACTGAGGGAGGCTGTGCTAAGTCACCCAGCCTCACTTTTTCCTCCAGAGCCATCTGGAAACAGTGGCCAGATATGAATCAGGAAGACTGGAGATGACCCTGGATGCAGGGCAATCAGGGTTAAGTGACTTGCCCAAGGTCACACAGCCAGGTTGGTGCAGTGGATATTCCATATTTCCTCATGTATAAGATGCACCCTTTCTTGAAAAATTAGCGATATAAAAACTGGGAGTATCTTATATGGTGGTTGCAAAATTTTTTTCTTGCATTCCCTTTTTTTACTTTTATTACCTTTGCACTCATTGTTTTGCATTTATTATCAGTGTGTTAATTTCCATTTTGTCACATTCTGTCCAGAAATGGCTCAGGAAAGATTTTGTACAGTACTGAATTCAAGTTCTAAGTGATCTAGTTTGCAAAAGTGAATGGAAATCATGCTGCTGAATCTCAATTTGGTCCTCCTCCAACTTAAAAAACAATCTAAGACTGGCTATGGGAAGAAGAAACCCTACTGAAAATACCGGCAGAAGAAGGCCATGAAAGGTGAGTCAGCAAAATGGCCTGATTTAGAGAAGGAACGGAAGAGATGGATGGGAGAGCAAAAGGCAAGTGGAATTCCTGTGTCCACAAAGATGGTTCAGCAGGAAGCAAGAAGAATTGCTGATGAAAAAGAAGTGACTGATTTCAAACACACAACTGGTACTTCAGGTTCATGAAACAGAATGGACTAAGCATGCGTCCATGCACCAGACTTGTCTAGGGAATGCTTGCGGTCAACCACAGACCAGAGCACAGACAGGAGAACAGTCAGAGTCTCTCCTGAGACAGTGAGTCCTCATCAAATGTAGATAAGGGTGAGTTATTGGATGGGAGTTTTGACAGCGATGAGGAGTTGAATGAATTTTTTTGATGAATAAAACTTGAGTTCAATAACTTGAAGGATATATTCTTAATTTCAATAACTTGAAAGACATATTCTTAATTTCCTTTTTTCTCCTTTTGTCTCTGTAGGAACTATCTTCAATGACTTACAGATAATAGATATTTAATAAATGTTTTTGGAATTAAATCTATCACTGGAATAAGAAACTTGTATAATAGCCTCAATGCTGCAATGGTGCACATGAAATATTATAAGAACAAGATATAGGCCCTCAATCTAGTGGATAAAAGTAGCTAGCATCTATGGTGCTTTATGTTTTCAAATTTTTATAGTACTTAAATATTTATGAGGTTAAAACAGTTAACTGCTCCAGTGTCTTTGGCAAGACAACTCCAAATAGAGTCATAAAAGAGTCAAATGTTACTATAAAATGACTCATCACCAACAATAGAAGTGTTTTCATGCATTTTTGGTAGTCATCTTCCCTCTTCTGAGAAGTTGTTACAGCTATCACTACTTGCATGGCAATTTGCATCCAGGATCAGGAGTTACTGAGTTCCTAAGCTTGGTTTGTGTCTCAAAGGCTAGAAATATGCATCTCAGGGTCACTATTCATTCATCTTTGTTCAGGGAATGAAACCCAAAGCAGAAGATGAAATAGGACTTGAGATTCAGTCATTCATTGGCTCATCTAGGCAAGCACATGGACTTGTTGCCATGTAGACAAGATTGCCATTGCTGTTAGAAGAAACATCTCCCCTCTATCAAAACCTATAATAAAAGACTGCCCAATTCTCAAGCAACATTTTTCAAAAGACAGGAAGAGAGAATACAATTTTTATTTTTGTTCCCCTAATGAAAGATTGCAGCTTAGAATTAAGGATTTGGAATCTAAATAGGTATACAATGGAGAATTATTGAATGTATTTGAGCAGGTAGTAGCATTAATGTGCAGAGAGACAAGTTTCAGAATTATGGTTAAAAACAAACCAAATAAAAAAAATAGATTTCCAACTTATTTACTTACAAACTGTTATCTTGGACATATGACTTTACCTGTCTTTAACTCACTTTCCTTATCTTTAAAATAAGAACAGTAATGTTTGTACCTAGAGTTGTTGTGAAAATCAAATAAGATAATGTTTTCCAAATGTTTTATAAACACCAAGCAATATTTAAATGAATGCCATTACAATGATTAGAGCTAAGCCTTCTGAAGATTAATCTTACAGTATTTTATAGGCTAGAATGGAAGAGAGAGATAGTGGTGACTGGGGGAATGTACAATGAAAAAGGAGACCTTGGTGGGACCATAAAGAAAAGAGACTCTAGGGAGCTATATTGAATTCATTTCACTTTAGTGCAAATTACTTTATCAGGTCAATTCTCTTGCTTACTGAAGGGGGGAGTGGCTACACCTTAAGGTCTCTAAATATACAAAATATATATATATATATATATATATATATATATATATATATATACACACATATATATATATGTATGTATGTTTGTGTGTGTGTGTGTGTGTGTGTGTGTTAAGAAGAAAAGCATTTATTGATTCAAAACACTGAAACAAGTATACCATTGTCTAATTCAGTGTTGCCTAGCATAGGTTGTTTTGTAAGTAATTTTGTACTTTTGCAATTGAAATTGGTTAAAGCTGTAAGCAGCTTCAAATCAAAGCCTTTCCAAAGTTATCTAGCTCTTAGAACAGAGTACACAAAATAAAGGAAACACATTATTTTTTTTTTAAATTTTATTTATTTAAAGCAATGGGATTAAGTGGCTAGCCCAATATCACACAGCTAGGCAATTATTAAGTGCCTGAAGTCAGATTTGAACTCAGGTCCTCTTGATCCAGTGTCAATGCTCTATTCACTGTGTCATCTAGCTGCCCCCTCACATTATTGATTTTAAAAAAATAAATCGTATTAGCAAACGAAGAAATATATGTATTTTAGGCCAGTAGTGTCATACTCAACTAGAAAAGATCCCTATGGGAAATATGTTGACTTGGAAAACTATAAATTAATATTATCTATGTTGTAATGCATTTTTATTTATTTTTGTTAAACATTTTCCAATTATATTTTAATCTGGTTCTGACTAAACAGAGAAAAGATGAGTGTGATCAGATCTAGTTACTACTTAAAGCTCAGGTACAAGGCTTTTTGCATTACCAAGGTGAGATCGCCAGGCAGTTTATCCACATAATTACTGAGTGGAGGTAAGGGTATTCCATGAGTTTTTCTTACCTACGATTAGCTTCCTTTTCCAACTCTAGCAACCTTTGACTACCTTAGAGAGAACAACCTCTTACTCTCCCTCTATACTACTTGTTCTATCATCCTTTTCCGTTTCAACCCCACTACCTTTCCTCCAGCTCTACCCTCCTATTCCACTGTGCCTTCCAGAATTCATGGTCTAAAGGTAGCAAATGTCACTTTTGATTTCTTCTCCTTATGTTCCTTCCATCTGGTTTTCATAGATGTGAATTTGGGGTACTCATCCATGACTACCCTCTCTAGTTCTTAGTCTAAGGACTCTCACAGTCCTTACTAATTAATTCAATGACCATTTCTATACATTCTCTTTGCTTAGCAACCTTTTTTCTTTTGAGGTTCAATTAATCAAAATTTATCATGTAATTCAGTTCTAAGTAACTGTTATTTTCTGCTATCCAGGCCATTCATTCTCTCTTATCCATAAATTCAATATCCAGTTTATAGTCTCCAAAAGGAACAATATCTATCTCAGGCAGACTAGGTAACATGTCCCCTAAAAGGAAATGAATCTATTTTTGAGACTTATTTTATCTAGGAAATGAGGGCTCAAACCCTGTGATAAAACTCCTGGTTGACTAAGTATAAAAATAGAGCACAATGCTCTATAGAATTGTAACATACTCTTGACTAGGCATGCTACTGTGGCAAAGTAACCAGTCTCAACCTAAATGACCTGATTGACCTGGTTCAGAGCCCTGCTCTTACCTGAGGGGACTTCAATCTATCTGATGTTCTGAAAAGTCCCTTACTTCCCATTTCCTCAGTCTACTCAACAGCCTTGACCTGCTTCTCTTTACCTTAACTACAGACAGAGACAATCCTATTGTAAACTTTCTACAAGTGATTCCCTTCTACACTGAAGAACTCTGAAAAATCTTTATCAGTTTATAAGTTTCTAAAATTCCATTTTTTCCTTGTGTCTTAACCCACTTAAACCTATCATTTATCCTTAGTGTGACTTTCAATTCTTAAACTTCTTGGTACTTTACCAGGTCATCAATTTTGCTATGTACTTTCCTTTCTTGCTAGTTTTTATCTTTCAGTTGACCATGACTACTAATGAAGACTTGCCCCCTTGTCTTATGACCATTTACACCTTTTTCAATCCCCAAACCCAGATTACTGCCATATCTAACTCCATTGTAGCACATATTCACATGCTATAGATCAGAGACAGTTATGCAAATGATTCCCTGATAAAGTTATGTTATCTCAGTTGTGTTCCCATTGTAGCCAGGAAAAATATTTGTTCCTTCTAATTGATTCTCTTTCCTAATCCCATTGCAGTTGTTCCAAATCTTATCTTCCTCCCCAAAATCTGCCACACCACCCCTTCCTTTCAAAGTAATAGCTGAATTCCTTGCCTCATACTTACCAAGACTCATCTTGAGCTCTTTCTTATCTCATTCTCTTTCTATTACAACCCTTTGGCATCATCTCAAATTCCTCCTTTACAGTAGTCTCTGGGGAAGAGCTAACTCTGCTCCTAGCCAAAACCAATCATTCTGCATGTACACTTCCGCCCATGTCCTCCTATTGTCTCTAATGGATTGTTCTTTCTATCACCCCTCTCCTTTATCTTTCAATTATTCCTTATCTACTGGTTCCTTCACTGCTGCTTAAAAATATACCTAAGTATAATTTATCCTTACCAAAACAAAAAGAAAAAGAAAAACAAAACAAAACACCTCCTTAGGTCCTGGAATCTTAATCTTCTCTTTTATGACAGTCAGACTTTCTGGAAAAGATGTTTATATTCATTGCTTTCACTACATCTTCTGTAAATCTCTTCTAAATCCTCCAAAATTTAAATTCTGACCTCTCATTCAATCAACACTTTGCTTCCAAAGTCATCAATGACTTTAATGACCTTTTCTCAATCCTCCTTGACATTGCTGACCATCCTTTCTACTTCCAACACATAGTAGAAACTTCATAAGTGATTATCAATTGATTGTTTCAAGTTTGGGAGGTAGTATAATATTGATAGATGCTGATAGGTATTTTAGGAGTCATGATGAAAATGTTAGTATTTCTAGAACATAATGTCAAGAACACTTGGATATTATAAAGATCTCTAAGGTCTAGCAGAAATTACTACCTTTGCCCTGGAGAAGATGTTAGATT
This sequence comes from Macrotis lagotis, assembly GCF_037893015.1. Classification (NCBI taxonomy): domain Eukaryota; kingdom Metazoa; phylum Chordata; class Mammalia; order Peramelemorphia; family Peramelidae; genus Macrotis; species Macrotis lagotis. The sequence goes on from NC_133663.1 coordinate 205,705,532, forward strand.
TAAATCTTTCCTGATACACCTTCTTTCATTCTCCCAATTCTTCTTCTCAAAGGGACCTGGGAATGGCTATCATTGTTCTTAATTATTCCCAGGTAAAAGTTTTACATTAGAGTAACAGAATCCATTTTACACTGCTCATATGTAGCCACAGAATTAATGGGATATGGTATAATAGAAACCTTAGGGTTCACAAAAGATTGCCTAATCTAGTTAACTAAACTTGAATTTGAATCTAGAAGTTGGCATTTATTACCTTTGTGACTGCCTAAAAAAGAAACTTCATTCTAATGGAAATAGGGGCAAGGACTCAACCTTGGATTTCACTGCCTTGGGGAAAGTCCACATGAGGAAACCATCTCTATCACTGCAAGTCAACAATTTCTCTGCAAATTTGTAATCCTGAAGGCACTGAATAGTTAAGTGGCTTACCCAGGGTCATAGAGCCTGTATTTGTCAGAAATAATATTTGAACCAAGAGTTTTCTGGCTTCAAAGCCAGCTTTATATTCATTAAACTGTGCTTTATCTCCAGTCTATTGTAAACCTGGAGTCAATGAATTTGTTTCTAAATTTTGTAGGTATTTCAATATAATTACTTTCCTTTATAATTCTTTGTATTTTATTTTAAGCACTTTAAATTATATTTTGGCCTCACTGGCCTTCCAAAGTGATCTGCCTATCACACACACACACACACACACACACACACACACACACACACACACACACACAAACAGACAGTGAAGAACTTCTGATTTACTTTGTTGTAAAAAAGAGACAAAATCCAAACTTTGACTGTATTAGAACTATATACAAAAAAAGTTTGAGAATCTCTGATGTAGTTAATTTTAGTAGCTCTATTGAATAAAAACTATAAAAGAAGTACTATGCATAAAAATTGGAAGAATATGCTTTACACTATATTTTAATACTTATAGATGAGGTATATGAATGTAGACACAATCTCAATAGTCAATGATGAATTGTTTGATCCTTTGCCAGAATCTTTGCAGACTTTGCAGTTTCTTTCACCTCATATATTAAGAGTAAACTCTGACAAGCTTTTTGCCAGATATTCAGCAATTGTACTAAAAAGTAACCCTGGCCTGTCTAAGGTTTTTTTTCTCCTTTTTTGTCTAATCATTTCAATGTGCACTTTACAAGTATATTCAATGCCATTAACACCAAACTAAAATAAAATTGGCAATTTATAACTTGTAATTAAAAGGTTTAACAAATTATTAGGCATCCAAGATTAATTTTGGCTAGTAGGGAAGGACAAAGAGTACCATTGTTCCAATGGAATGTGGAACAACTGCCTCAAGCAATAATATAGCAGCATGTTCTGCTACTCTATGCAGATCATGATAATCGTGAAATGCACCTAAATTTTTCAGACTTGATATTCTACTATGGAGTTATGAGGGAGTAGTTTGTGGTTTCCAAAGCAATGCCCCTTAGTAGACAGACTCCTCATAACTACATTTTGAAAAATAACTGTGACAAATTGATTTATATTTTAAGAGGCTCACTGAAAGCATTTGGTTATCATCCCACTCCCATCATAAGTACACAACTTTCCTGGGGGTGTTAGTAAGTCTAAGTTATCCCAAGAATAAGTATGATGGAAAAAATACAAACTTTTCTATGTTAGGATAAACATGCAAGTCAGAATTAAATTGAAAAATTCATCAAATTCCTTTGAAGAACATCTAACAGACAGAACAGATTAATATTATACTTGGTACAAAGATTTTTTTCTAGTTATATGAAAAATACTGCTGTAGCACTAGTTAGGATAGGAGGCATGTCTCCATGTTTCTAGCACTGTTCTGTGGAGAATTAAGGGCACATTTATCTTCTCTCATCATATCTTATCAGAGAGAGTTTATTGCTGTTGTTCACATCTCTGTTTTCATGCATTTGAAGAACTCTTGGTTCCTTCATAGGTGCAAATGAAAGATTTCATGTGAGAACATATTTCAAAAGCATACATTTTCACATATATATTTCATATGAAAGTGTATATATTTCTTATATTTGCATGTACAAATGCATGTATATTTGCATATATAAATACATTTTAAAGTAACTTGGTTTCATGGAAAAGGGAATTTTCTCTGGAGTTGATATGGATCCCAATTTTATTTCTGATTCTTATTATTTTTTTAAAGAAAAATTTCTACAGAATTATATGTTCAAGATGCTCTCCCCAAGTACATTTGAAGGATGAAATATTTGAATGTAAAGATGAAGATTACATTATCTATCCTGTTAGGAAGCTTAATGAAGTGAAAAGTAAAACTTTTTTTCTAACCTCTCTTAAGAGAAACAATCGCTATTTTTCTCTGTTTAATTATTAGTATCCCTTGAAAAACATGGGATTCATAGATTATGGGGGTCATAAATTTAGAGATGAGAAAGCTGAGACACGTGGAAGTTAAATGACTTACCCAAAGTTACAATTTTAAAGAATATTGGTGCTATAAAAATAATAATAATTAATATACAAGGGCAGCTAGATGAGCACTGACCCTGGAGTCAAGAAGACCTGAGTTCAAATTCAGACTCAGATGGTTAACACTAGTCATATCACCCTGGGCAAGTCATTTAACCTCAGATGCCTTGCAAAAACAAACAAGCAAAACATTTATATGAGACTTTTATGTGCCAGACACTGTGCTAAACACTTCAGAGTTGCTATTCCATTTAATTCTTACACCAACCCTGGGAGGCAGGTACTATTATTTATCCCCATTTTACAGGAGAGGACACTGAATTAAACAGACATTCAAAAATTGGTCCATAGCTACACCTCTAAAGTACCTGAGGCTGAATTTGAACTCAGATCTTCTACTTCAAGCCTTTAAGGCTTGCTGCCTTAAAATACACTGAGACTAGAGTCAGTATTTAAAATCTTGCCTCTGATGTTTATTATTCGCTTCCCATTGGTCAAATCTCTTATTTTCCCTGATCTCCATTTTCTTATCAGCAAAATGAGTAGAGCAAATGGGCTCTGAAGTCTCTCCAGCTCTAAATCAAAGATTAGTTTAACAAGTAAGCAAAGCCGAAATTCCTCAAATCCATATGGACTTTAATATAAACCCTTCATTCACTCAGAAAATTGCTGCCTCTAGATATATAATACTACTGCTATATACATGAGTGATGGCATGTCAGTTATGTTAATTATATTGTATTCCGAGTTCAGGTGGACTCTCCAATCACAAATCAATAAAGCTATAGCATACTTTATGAAGCAATTACAATTTGTGGTTTCTTTATATTGGGTTTTCTTTTTACTAGATTGGAAGTATCTGATTTGGCCTAGAATCAAAAATATCTGAGTTAAATAAGCTGTATTATGGAAAGGAAATGGAAGAAAAATGGTTTAATGGCTTTTGATAGTTACTGGTATTATATTTATTTAGATTTTAGTAAAATATAGTTTCTAAATTGGTAGGTGTGTGAGTGTACAAGTTTGGATTTAATCAGATTTGAAAATCGAAATAAATGAGGATAGAATAAAAGTATCAACCAGAAAGATATGTTGAATGCTCTGAAAATGTTTGTTGTCCCCCCCCCAAAAAAAAGAAAATTTTAGGCAAAAATGTTATTTATTACATATTTGGTTTGCATTTGCAAAGACAGGTTTAGGAAGAGTGAGAAGATCAGAACTAAGTACCAAGGGAGGGGATAGGATGTGACAATAGGGATAAACTAAGTGAATATATGCTAACAGAGAGGGAATTTAGCAGAGGCAGAGGCAGTAAGTGTAAATAAAAATATGCATTTTCTAGTCATTAAAAGACAAATAACATTTTGCACAAAGCACAAGAAAGAGAGACAGAAAGGTACACACATACACACACACACACACAAACACACAGCTCTGAAACTCAATCTGTGTTGTCTAATATGTAGAAAAAGTGATTCAGTTCTTTTCTTCATCCTGAGCTTGCCAGTGATATAGACTAAATGAATCAAGGAAGTTATTTTTTTTTATTCTCAGGACCAATGGAAATTAAATAGGTTTAGAAAATTCATTTACAAAGTTTTAACATAAATAGATGTTAAGAGATAAGATTAAGAGATATGAGGCCTAGATAGTCAAAAGTAATGAAAATGATAAAGAATTGAGCAAAATAGAATAAAATCATAATTTTGTTCCCAGGGACCAAAATGACCCCTGAACTCCCCAAGTATCTTGTCTATTACCAAATAGTACTTCTTTTTAAGTCATAGTACACAAAACCTGATTCTAAAAAATCAGGTTACACGCCTGAGAAACTATGCTTTTGTCTTGTGTAAGATAAAATGTACTTTTTTAACCAGTCTAATTTCTTCAAGTCTTGAGACACTGATATTCCATTTCTAAAACCAACAGATGGATTGGACATTATACAATTCAATTCAGGATGCTAATAGGTACATTCATAGAGTAAAACATTCCACAAAGACATTTGCACATATTATGCAAATAAAATTTGATTATCACAAACTTCAAGTGAGATCCAAATTATTTTTATTGTATAGAAGTTCATTGTTTCCAATATACTATTACACGATATAAGTAGGCTTGAAAATTTTCTTATTATACTTATATTTTCTTTTTAAGTATATTTTTATGAGAGGTTGACCTATGTTAACAACCACATATGCAAGCAGTCAGATATCATCTATTTGCTTGTCAGAAATACCTAAGTCTTTCCTGTCTTGTGAAAAAAATATATTTCTATATCCCAGAATAATTATCAGGAAAAAATATTACCACAAGATCATAGATCATGTCCTATGGTATGTTACATTTCCCAGTTTGTATGTTCTTCCAAGTCAGTGTCTTTTCTGGTAGGAACATTCCTTAGTGGATGAGCAAGCTTAAGTTAATTCCCAACCTAGAAAAGAAGATGCATTGGTGGTTAAGGATTCATACATCAAATTTCTCTGTCTCTTTCTTCTCCTTTCTGATTCAGGGGATATGTCTGGAAATGATGAGCTGATTAAATTTTGGGATGAGTTTCTCTTCCCACCCAATCTTTGTGTGTCAGAAATGGTATAGAAGTTGTTGATGTCAGCTACTCATTCAATGTGGGTTACCGCCATGTTTATCTTCTAAAGACCTCACAGCAACAACTAATGCCCCCAACCACAAGACTTGATTATTATGATTCCCTCTTCCTCAGACCTCTCATTTAACTTCTCCATCGCTTGCAGATTACTTCTCAGTCTTCAGTTTGTTTTTTGCTGTCAGGACCAAGCAAGATTTTTATTTCTTTTTTTTTAAAGTTATGTCCTTAATAACTTATTAACAATATTTAATATGTTAAAGTTGAATATGGGAAAAGTGCTGTATATAATTCATGAAATCACAGGTTCATTCAATATAGCTCCTTGCACATAAGATCACTGAAATTCTAGAACTAGAAGCTAAGAACTAAGGCAGTCATCTGGACAAGCACTTATCCTCAGTTCTAATGGAAAACATATAAGATAGATAGTTGTTGATCTTTATTTATTTAGCATCTTTCTTTTATAGAAAGCATTTCTCAATTCTTCTTAATTCTAATGCATTTATCTATTTTATTTCTATTTGACTTGTAAAAAAACGTCTTTTATATACATAATTTTTGCATGTTAGCTCCTTCATTAAATTGTAAGTTCTGTGAGGGCAGCCACTGCCTATCTTTTGCCTCTTTTGCCTATTTTTTCTATTCCAAGGATTTAGCACAGTGTCTGGTGCATAGTGGCTACTTAATAAATGTTTACTGACTGATTGCCTTCTATCTCAACTTTACTTTTGTAAAGCACTTTATAAATCCCTTTTGAACATACATATTTTCACAGCAACAATAAAGCAGGAGAGAAAACATTATTACTTCTATTTTACAGGAGAGTAGTTAAATGACTTGCTTAAGAAAACACAGGAGATTGTGGTCTTATTTTTATCTAAATCATTTGCTATCATCTAGTTCTCTTCCACTTTACCAAAATGGTTAGAATTTAAGCTTCTTCAGATCAACATTGTTTCCAATATTTATAAAACTTTTTTTATTCCAAATTCATTTTATTTTCAATTCACAGAAAGCAACAAGCATTTCCATAAGAAAGTACAATTTTGAAAAAGAGATGGTTGCACATGAAACTGCCAGTCTACCAGGTATATCTTGCTGTTCCCCTCAAGTATATAATAAAGTTATCATATTACCATATTTTTTCTTCCCACCTTTCCCCAACATAGAGATGGCTGCCATTAAAATCATTCTATACATACTTCTATTTATTACTTTTCTCTCTTTCTTCATAAATTCTTTTTATTTGACTATTTAAAATAGTCAAAATGATCATCACTCAAAGATTTTCTTGAAACAATATTGCCACTACTATAAACAATGTTTTCTTGGTTCTGCTTATTTTACTTTTCATCATTTTGCACAAGTCTTTGCTTGCCTTTTGAAGATCAACAAGCTCATAATTTCTTATAAAACAGTAGTTCTATCACATAGTCCCCATTTGATGTAATCCTTGCATTTTCCAGTTCTTTATCACCACAAAGAAAACTTCTATGAGTATCCCATTCTCATTCAAAGTTGTAATTATTATTCATGAATTTCCTTTCATCTTATTTTTACTATTTTATTTCTCAGTTTTTCCTTTCACTCCATCCTTATCTTCTCCCATCCCCCACTTCACTCATCCCTCCAAGAGTATTCCTATCCTCTCCCTAATCCTCCCAAATCACAATTCCCACACCCCCTCTAAAAGTTCCTTCCTAACTCTGACCCTCACTTTTTTCCACCGTACTACATGTTCAAAAGATGTCTACACCCTTCCAGATATACATGTTGTTTCTTCTTCAACCCAGAAATGAATATTGTACCGACATTATTAGTTCTCTTACCCCCAATTCCTCTGTATTAGTTTTTTTTTACATCCATTTTATAATGTAATTGCTCCCTTTTAACATTTCCCACCCATTTTTTAAAATTTCATAATACAGAACCCAGTCCCAACCTTCTTTCAAACTACCTTAATAATGATGACAGTTTTAAGAATGCTGATACCATTTTCATCTGTATAATTACAAGGCATTCATTTGACCTTAATGAATGCCTTGTAATTAATCTTTTATATTGAATTTTCCAATATGTTCTGATTTTTTCTTACAAATATCAAAAAGTCTTTCAATTGGTGAAGTGTTAAATTTTTTTTAATTAAAATTATATTCAACTTTGCTGGGTAAGTAATTCTTGGATGCAACCCAGTTCTTTTGATCTTTGAAATATAATGTTCTAAAGACCTATAGTCTTTCAGAATAGAAGCTGCTAGGTCTTGTAAAATTCAGACAATATTTCCACTAATTTAAATTGTTTTTTTTTCTTGCTGCTTGCTGTATTTTTTCCTTAATCTTGGAGTTTTGAAGCTTGGCTATGACATCCATATTCGTTTCCCTCCTGGGATCTCTTTCAGGAAATAAATGGTAGATTTTTTTTCTATGTCTTCTTTACTCTCTTATTCTAGAACTTTAGGACAATTTTCCTTAATAATTTCTTATAATGATGTATCTAGATTCTTGTTTTTGATCATACGGTCTGTCAATGGCAGGATTTTGACTCAGGTATTCCCAACTTCAAAATCATGCTGTGCTGTCTACTGAAAATTATTTGATGATTTTTTTTACCTTCTCACTCTTTCCCTTCCTCATCTTGTTGTCTTTGTGATGACAAAGAATTTACTGTGTTAGTCTTTCTCAATTTTACTGAAGCATTTCTAGCAAGATAGTATTTACAAAGGTAGAGGTAGCTCAAAATCAGTGATTAAGCATTTCCAAGCCTTAATCATTTGACTCTTAGCACTAGGTCTAGATCACTTTAGCTCAGGAAATGTCAATGATTAAATTTTCATTGGAAGTATTTATACTTCAGAAATCGCCATGGGAATATTGTTTTGTTGATTGTTTAGAATTAAGAAAGTTATGAAGTGTAAATTAAACTTTTAATAATAGGGGCAACTAGGTGGCAGTGTCTAGAGCACCTGCCCTGGAATCAGGAGGACCTGAGTTCAAATTCCACCTCAGACACTTAATAATTATCTGTGTGACCTTGGTTTCTTAACCCCTTTGCCTTGAAAAAAACAAAAACAAAATCAAGTAAACTTGGGCACATTTTTGTGAGAGGGACAGTCAGTTGTTAAACATTTACCAGCTCATCCCAACTCTTCAGCTATACAGATATGCTCTCTTAAGTTTGGAAAAATATCAATATTCCCAGTCTGTGATGCACTCATTGATATAAACCTACCTAGACAAATGCAGACTCAATTATATAACCTAAAATTCATGTATAGGAGTATGGGGGATGTATGTAAGTGTAATGCTACTTATGCATAATAAGTCTGTTGACAAAGTACAATTTGAGGAACAGCAGCTTAAAAAAATTTCCTTTGCCTACCTCTTACCTTGTTTGAAATTTCAACTTTAAGCATTAATGGCCATTATTAAAATGCATTATGATGAAAAGGGGAAGAGCATTATCATCTTTTGACTCTTTAGCACAGACTAGTTTATCAGAATAGTCAGCTGATTTCCTATAAGAACTATGACAATTTGGAAAGAGGGATGCTGGGGTTAGGGAGGTACATGATAATAGAAAGTTCCAAGCATGAGTCAGTGGCTATGAAAGTCATAATACTGTGTCCTCTATGAGGGGAGGGGAGGGAGAGTCAGATGCTGAAATCAACTTTTTTTGAAATAAATAAGCCATGAATGACACTGTACACACACACACACACACACACACACACACACATGCACACACAAGCACACACATATACAAGTATGTATATTACACATATGCAAATTTGTATATATCTATATAAAATTTTTTCTCTAAATATACATATATTTCTGTTATGTATACATGTATTTTTATATATATGCATGCATAAGCACATTTACACATATCATTTATCTCTCTCTCTCTTTCTCTCTCTACTTGAGAATACTTCTCCAAGATACAAGTTACATTCACTGGACACATACATAATTGATAGGGATAGAGAGCTTAAAGTAATGACTGCTAACCTGAATAAACTAGCATTATAATCTCTGACCCTCTTCTCACTTTTCCATTGTTCTCTGAAAGCTTTCTCTTTCTCTCCTGGACAATATTAAATAAGCTACTTATTATTTTATGTATATGGTCTACATAACATATAGTACTAGACTGTTGCTAAAGGATAACATGAGTTCTATATTTTGCTTTGGAATTTGGCTTTTGTTGGGTAGCTGTTAACCACAGCCTAACCTAGTTGTGAATCAAAAATTTTACTCAGCAAAGGTCACAAGAATGTTCATTAACAAATCAGAAAATAATGGATTTATGATCCATCTTCAATAATTCATCATTCCACCATTATTACTTATACATGTATTACATAGGAATTGAAAGTACTTTATCCTCACAATAACCCTAGGGGGTATTATTATCTCCATTGTACAGATAAAGAAACTGAGTCACAGAAAATTTAAATAATTTCCCCAGGGTAAAACAGCTAGTAAGAGTCTACTGCTGGATATGAACTCAGATCTTCCCACCTCAAATTCCTATCCACTGTGCCACCTAACTATCACTAATTACCTAAACCTTCTTTAAGGTTGTCACTATTGGTATATACACAGAAAGTGGTCCCATGGATATCCCATATATAATACCCATTATTTCAGTGTAGTTAAGAAAATCTTCCAAAAATGCAGAGTATGGTCATTGAAAAGATAATGGAGGCAAGAGGGATGGGAGGGGGGAAAAGAGTTGACAGGTTGGGGGAAATCAGTTAAACATTTTTTTTCCTTAAACTTGGGAAGCCTTCTGAGGTATAAAGTGCCTTTTTTTCAAAGAGAAGATAAATAATATGAAGTATGAAGAATATATATATATATATATATATATATATATATATATATATATATATATATATATCTTTTTAGTCCTTTTACATACTAGAAGATTGGCTCCTTTTTTGTGAAAGACAAATAAGTTTAAAAAAAAAACACGGTTGGACCATATATTGTTTCTATATACTGCTGTGCAAGTGAATTCAGCCCTGATCTGAATGGTGAGAGCAAATTCATGGAGGATAAATAATAGCATGACATAGCTAATTAATGCCAGTTCAATCCAGGCTTCTTTGGCAATCATGCCAAATTGTCCTGTGCAGTGGGGCGTTTTTTATGTGACAGCGGTGTATAGGGGGATTGATCTGCGGATGTAAAGATGACTTCAAACTACGGTCCCCAATCTAACGATTCAGCATTATTGTAGCCACTGAATTATAGCCTTTTGATCTGGAAAAATTGCCACAAGACTTAACTTTCCTGAGATGCTGTCATAAAATGGAATTGAGAAATAACTAACACATCGATCATTGAAATTTTATGCTGTTTCCCAGTATTTGAAGAGCACATGCAAGGATTCTGAATTTCCCTCCTTAGGAAGAGTCCTTCTTTAACATTTCACTGCATAAAGGCAATCAGATACACCAGGTTTCATCATAAGGGTATGATTGTTCTACTTTATATGACAATAGTATGACTTCATTGAAATAATTATGTAGCTAAAGACTAACTGTTAAAGAAGTCAGCTATATTGGGGAATCTTGAGACTGAAATCTAGATACTGCAATTTCCTCTTAATTTCATTTCTCCAAACTCAATTTAATGGTTTATTAAAATACAATCTTCTTTTGCTTAGACTAGATTTAATCCCTCTGAAAGGTGACTAAGAGATAAAGAAATAATTGCCCTAAAACATATACTCTTATTATAATAGTTTGAAAATCATATGAAATTAAATCATTAGCATTTTTCAAGATTAGCTGAGTTAGGAAGCAGGAATATGAATCTGAAAATATAGAACCTTTAATTATTTGATTTATTTTGATTATTGATATAAAAGATGGAAATTCCCAAGTATCTACCAGAATGAATATTTTCTGGCTAGCACTAAACACCTTCTGTAATATATCTATTTTTTCAAGTACTTATAAGATGAATTTGAAACAAAAATGAACAAGATGCTAATTCTATCATATAATGTCAATTTCAGTATCTGTGAAATGAATTGAATAATTTATATTTCCATTGTTTACATATGATGTTATAATGGGCCCATTGTTCAAGGTAGAGTCTCTGGGGATTGTTCTAGTGCTGCATGCTTGCTGTTTCCTAACACTACCTATTCACAGAGATAAAATATGACATACACATTTTCTCATGCCAGAATTGATTTTTACAAATGGATTTTGGTTTAAAAGGAGCCAATCAGCTTTATACACACAGTGTTTTGTTCATGCTCAGTGGACAATCTGGTTAGCTGTGCTGCCTTAATCAAGATTGTTGCTAATATTTCCTTTTAGTAAAATAAAGGAGGAAAAATGATTTTTTGTAACCTTTTAGAAAGGGATCCAATCATTTTCTCGATGTTTGACCTATTCAATTGTGGTAAGTGCTTGTCACTAACCTCGTCATTTTGCTCCAACTCATCTTTAGCAAACAGATTTTAACCTGGTCAAATATTCCATTCTATTGTCTATGATTTTCAAATATTCCACATACAGATTATATAATAGATGTATAATTCTATACATTCAAGATGCATACCAAGGGGCTATCATATACTCTTTTGACTAGTTCTCAAATTCATTTTGTCAATTTATATAACATCCTAACAAATGAACCTTCACAGATATCTCTTCCCTTAGAATGTACTATGTCAACTGCTTATTTAGCCATAGCAGTTTTCATTTAATCTAATTCTTCAATGTGCGTGGGGGGGGTGTTTTGTTGTGATAAATGCTCATTTCACCTGAAATATTTTGTAGTGAGAAATATTGCAGAGTTTTCTCAGTTCTTGAGATTCTCTGCTCAAACTAACAAGGGATTTTCTTTATCCTACTTTGTGCCCATTTTAGCAATAAATCCTAGGAAAAGAGCATTTGTCCATAAGAAATGCCAAAATTTATATCACATAATCTACTGACATTGGACAGGAGTGGACTTTTATCACTACTAATCTAGGCTGAACTGAAGTGTTTAGCTCTCTATCTCTTAATAATCTATTTTGCAAATGTTAAATAATAGCAAAAAATAAAGGTAACATTTATATAACAAATATACTATGAATGTGGAAAATAAAACATGCCAACCCTCCCAATTCATAGTGGGATTCAGAAGATAATTAAGCATGACAGAACCTGTAGAAGGGGAAATTGAATACATGAACAGAAAAAAAAAATCTCTCACAGATTTAAACAAATCTATTGAAATATGTTTATATATATATATATATATATATATGTTAGTTTTTAAAGCCATAAGCTTGATTGTTAGCCATGAAGTATTTCTTCAAAACATAATTTTGGTTGTCTCTTAAACTAGAATAGATTTAAGAAATAAAGGAGTACCTAGGTTTAGTTTTGAATTATGCCCCATTCCCCCAAAGGATTAGATACAAACAATACTGACTTTAAAGGGAACCAGCTTGGTACTAATATTCACATCACAGGAATGCAAAGAGATGAGAAACTCACATCTCCCTTTATCTGTTGTTATCAAGTACCTACTTCAATATTTCAGTAATGTCACTGTTTTTTGTCCAAGATCATATTTTCATCATATATATAGATATGATTTCTATCATAAGGGTGTGTATACAGTATGTGCATATATGTGATAGAAATTAGAACTTTAGGATCATTAAGAGAATAAGAGGACTTTAGAGATCATCAAGTTCATCCTACTCTTTTTTGAAGATGGGGAAATGAAAACCAAAGAGGTTAATTGTTATATTTTGCCCAAGGTCTTGCTAGAAAGAGCAGAAGGCTCAGAATTTTATTCTTTCCACAATATTCCATTATACTCCAATATTCTTTCCACTATACCATGATGAATTCCTAGAACTTCCTTCAAGAGTAGGAGTTTCCTTTGGATCATATTCCAGAGTTAGAGGCACCTTAGGATTCCCAAATATGTTCCCAGTTATAAAAAGAGGAATTCTCTTTTAGGAGGGAAAATAGGCAAAAATTCTCTCTTGTAATTCTCATTTACCTTTCCATGTAGTATTCCTTCATTTTCTATATCTTCTAATCTACCCTCATTTTCTTTAATGATGATTAGCTCTGCATGTCAGTTTGGAAGCAATCCTACAAAACAGAGTGAACAAATATCCATGAATAAATGAATGGATGGAAAATCAACTTTTAAGCACTTTCAAGTATTGTATGATGAATTTTAAATAAAAAAATGAACAAGATGCCAATTCTATCATGTCATGACAATTTCAGTATCTGTGAAATGAGTTGAATAATTTATTGTTTATAAGTGATGTTATAATAGAACCATTGTTCAAGGTGGCATTGTTATAGAACTGCATGCTGGCTGTTTAGTAGCACTAAATCTGATTTATGCATTTTCTCATACAAGAATTGATTTTTGTACTAGGTATTGGGCTAAGCACTTGGAATACAAATATAAAGTGAGACCATCCCTTCCCTGAAGGAGCTTATTTTCTAGTGGGGGAGACAGCACATATAACCCAATGGTGTCCAGGAAAGGGAATTTTGGTTTAGGGCATCAGATTCAGGTTCTGTGAGATGATTCATGGAATCTTGAGTATATTGATTTGATTACTGTTTACAGAGCAGAACTTAATGAAAAGAAAAGGTATTGGGAGTGGGCTTGAGTGGAAAGGTAGCATGGCTGCAGGGCATAAGATTGACTTTTTGGCTCCCTGAATGAAATGCAAAATATGATCTACTATAGGATTAGGTTGAGATGATTGGATAGGTGAATTCATACTCACCCATTAAGTGAGTTTATACTCAGAGCTGGAACTGGTGGGTAGATTAACTGCCCCTGGGAACTAGATATTTATAATCTCTAAAGACTTGACTGCCAAATCATCAGTTTTTAGGAGCAAGACTGTCCTCAATCTTGATCCAAAATGGATGAAGTTACTAACAAGTTGTAGATTTTTTCCAGCAACAATCTAATAACATGGTTATCCACACAGATTCTTGATTAGCTTCTCATTTCTTTTATAGCTTGTTTTGAGTTTGCATTTATTTATTATTTATTTCATAATTGTGTCATTTTTAATATTTGCATTTAGATATTTGTTGTATTCTTTAAACCATTGAATCATTCACTGTTTGTACTTTAATCCCTTAACAATGCTTAATAGATAACACATATCTATTAAGTAGTTGTTAATATATTGATTGATAAAAGATTCCATTTCTTTTCTTAATTTTTAATTGATTCATTTCATTTTTGACACAAGTCATTTCTCTCAAACATTTAAACAAATCCCCCACAAAGTAAACAAGCTAATATTGAAATTATGATTAGCAGAACATCATTGCCCAAATTTATAATTAACAGACACAAAAAAGAGGAACTTTGAACCATTCCCTAGTGTTTGAAATGAGTTGGTTAAGTTTAATAATCTTCATTTGTATAGTCATTGAAGTGGCACAATTGCTGAATCTACAGTCAGGAAGACCTGAGTTTAAATACTCCCACTTGAACTTGGACAAGTCACTTAAACTTTTTCAGTTAGCTCCTTTTCTGTAAAAAGAGGATATTGGGAGTAACTATAGGATCATATGTAAAACATTTCACAAAACTTAAAGTAGTCAATAAATTTTAATTATTCATTCTGTATATCGTTCTGGCTCTACTTTATTTCACTCTATATCATGCCAGGCATTTCTCCTTCTTTAAATTCTCATTTTCCATCATATTTTATGGTACTGCAATGATCCATTACTTCAAAAATCCAATATTTCAATATTTTGGGGCCAATCCCCAATCACTGGACATTCTTAACTGCCATTACACAAGCATTATCAGTGCATTTATCTATAAGGATCAGTCTTTGCATCATGGACAGATATTCCCTGTCTATTAACTATGTGAATAATTCAAAAGTTTGTACTATGTGTTGATGAAAAGTCTTCTAATTGGTTGTAAAGCTGAGAAGAATTGATGATTAAGGATGATTAAATGAGTGAGTATATAGAAGGGTGACATGGTCCCCAAGCTCTCTTTGTAGCTGAAAGGAGGAAGGATGACTATTAAAGTGGTCCTGAGAATCAGGTAGTCATGTGGTCATGTCTTCCACCTAGTTTTTGCTGCAATCAATGAATACAGGACTTTTTCTCTTTGACTTATTCTTCCCTGATCTTCTTCAGTTCAGTCATTTCTCAGTTCTATCCAATTCTTCATGACCACATTTGAGATTTTCTTAGCAAAGATACTGTAATGATTTGCTTTTTCCTTCTCAAGTTAATTTAATAGATAAGAAAATAAGTAAATAGGCAAATAGTTGAAGTGACTTGCCCTGGGTCACAAAGCTAGTAAGAGTCTAAGATCTGAAAGTCTTTTAAAAGATACAGAAAGAATTTCTGTGACTATCTTTCTTTGCTAAACAATATTTAGAAATAGAAATATCCAGGAAACTTTGTGAGGTCAGGGTTATAATAAATGATCCCAACCAATATTTTATGAATTTGAGGGAGACTAAGTTCCAACTTTTGGTAAGAAAGTTTTATGTCAACTGTTCTTACTCTCCCTTCTCTAAGAGCTAACAGATTAATTGCTTGATAGAGAGCACACTAATGGAGTCTCTGGACATTCAGTGTTAGCAAACTCAGTCCCTTGGGTTTCCCCCTAGAACTCTGAGTGGAGTAGCAACTGCTCTTTTGGGGAACAGAATCTATCAGTGGAAATATCAAATGGGGAAGTGAGCCCAAAGGTAATGTCATGCAAATAATAATGCTGTGAATATTTTGTATGTGCAAGTTTAATAGTGGTATTGATGAACGTTCCAAGGGAATGAACAATTCAGTATACTTTATAAATTATTTTCTAGAATGATTGGATCAAATTATCGCTGCCAGAATACTAGATTAATAGTTATGACTTCAAGCCCCTCCAATGTTATATATGTCATTCTTTTATTCTCTTTCTTCTTCTAACTTAATGATAATGTCTTAAAAATTGGTTGAATTTGCGTTTTTCTGATTTTTTAGTGAATTTAACATTTTTTCTTAAGGTTTCTGATGACTTATTTTATCTTTGTTGTTTATCCATACCCTTTTTTAATTTGTCTATGGACAAATGGGCATTAATCATTGATAATTGTGTCATTTTTATAAATTTATTAATACTAGTTTCTCTCTAATTCTAGCTACATTGATATTGTCTGTCCCAAAAAGCTTTAAACAATTGTCTTCTAGAACCTCCTATATCCCATTGGGTTAAGTGACTTGCCCAAGGTCACCCAGCTAAATAAATATTAATATCTGGGTTCTTATTTGTACTCAGATCCTCCTGACTCCAAGGCTGATGCTCTCTTTACTGTACCAGCTCACTGCCCCCATAATTATTTCTAATGCCCCCATAATTATTTCTCAATTACTCTTCTATTTAGTGGTCTTTTCTCTCTTTACTATCTTTTTGTCATCAGCCATGTGCTTGGGTCCTAATTTTGTTTTCTTTGAATTTCCTCTTTGCTTTTGTCGATCCTCATTAAGTGAAAAAGCAAGGATTGTGAGAGGGTTTTTCTTGACTTAAGAGGAACTTGAAGGACCCAATTTATGTTATGTTTCAGAAAAACAAGGTTTCTGCATTTCTTGAAAATTTTTCTACTTGGTATTTGATCTTGACACTTGCCTATAACTTTCTAGCAAGAGGAATGTTTAAACTAAAAATAACTGCTATCATTCCAGGACTACTGGACTCCTTATAAGCTTATCCTAAACATTAGGTCGATGTAGAGTTGCTCCAGAGTCCTCACAAATAGAAGAAGCTTAAGAGCTTACTGATTTCTAGCTGCTGGACTGGAGATGCCTTAACTTTGTAAGAAATGTTCTTCAAATGGTTGATTCCAGTAACATTTGTCACCAGATCACTAAGTGATAATTCATTTTGAGGGACCCTGCAGGGAACAGTGGAGCCCCACCATGGGGAACTTTTCTTTAGCATCCTACAAAGTCTAGCTTTTGTCCCACCATATTCTTTTCTGTTGCTGATCAAACATAATTTTATATAGAGATCTATTCTATTCACTTGTATGTGACAGCAACTTTGGAACAAGGGTATGTTTTTTTTCTTGCATATTCTTTTTTATTTTCTACTTGTACAGGGAAGTGTCAGTATATTTTTCCTTTCATTTTCTGCTTAACAATGCAACATGAAAGACGAGCTATCAAAGTCAGCTCCATGTCCTTAGGGAGTAAGACAACCAGAGGAGATTATTCTCTGCAACTTTAATGCCAATGTTTCTTAGTGGTTAAAAAAATGTCATACTTGTATACCATCTGATTTTCAGTGACTCTGGGATATTTTCTTAGTTCTTTATTTTTTTCCTATGGTAGCACCTGAAAGATTGAAAGTGAAGAGTCTACTTTCTAAAAAGTAGTATTCGTTCTAATTGCTATGTTTGGAATTGTGTGACAAGTCTACTTTACCAAAGGTTTTTAAATCTTTATTTTAGCATCACAAATATATGCTTTTCCTCAGAATTCTCTGTCTACAAAATATAAAAGAACTGTGTAGCTGTTATTTAACATAAAAGCATTGTTTCTGAATTAAATATTTTTCAATGCAAATGAAATTCCAGCTATTTCAAACATAATGAGAAAGGCAGGATGAGTTGTGGTCTGCAATGATATTTATTCCTGGATCATGAATTCATCAAGGCTTCAAGTACATAGTGATGAACTTTGTGGGATCTGTTCATACTCACAGTGAAGTCTGAGAAAACTTCATTCTAATGCCAATGTATCACATTCTTAAGAAGTATACAGGAAGGAAGTCTAAAGAAAAGGTAAATGGAATTGAGATTTAAAATACAGAGCTTCTAAATTGATTTCACTTTTGAGAGGTGAAATAGAAATGTCAGGAAGATCCCGGGTAAGTCAATGAATAATCTTTTTCTCGGGATACTAATAACTAAAAAATTCTTTTCACAGAGTAATTGGGGGCTTTCAGTGAGACAATAGAATGCTTTGCAAAATTAAAATCAATATATAAACATCAAGCAATATTAGTTTCCTTCTTTTCGGGGCAGGGAGGATAGTTCATTTTGACACAATAAAACTTTGGCTTTAACTTACTTATGGTCATTCATGATAGTTAATTTATTGCCTGTGGCTGGTTACAACAGTTGTTTTGAACAGGATGCATATGAAGCTAAGATTACAGGCCACATATTTGACTTTACTTTGTGTCAGAACTACAGTGTTAACCCCTAATCCTACCCTGTCTCAAAAGTTATTGATCTCAAGCAAGATAGGGCATGAAAAGGTGAATGGATTAGTTTAAATCCATCATCTCTACTAAAACAACAACTTCAAGAGAAGACCCTACTGACCTGATCAATGGCTTCATCTGTATTCCCAAAGACAGAACAGTAGTTAAACAGTTGACCTTTTTGTCAGTCTTTCAGTCACAGAGAGACCAGAGTGCCTCAAACCATTAACTGTGAGCAATGGACATTTCACAAAAGCATGAATGCAGTATTTTTAAACTTTATATTGGTTTCTGTGCCAAGATCCCAATGACAGTATGCATCCCTCATTCTTGTTCCATATATTAAAAAGCAGGAAATGAAAATCAATAGTTTAGGACACAACATTAACTGTACAAATGTAGTGACTCAGAAGTCATAGACTATTTTAAAAAAAGGTTACAAAACAACTGTGCCAGTTAGTCCAACACTACATATTCTGGAGATTTGAAAGAGAGTGAAATCAGAGATTTAGAGCTGAAAACGACCTTAGATATCATCTCAACCAAATCCCTAATTGTACCAAGATAAATTATTCAATTTGTAGTATTTCTAGACATGGTAAAGTTATGACTCAAGTCTCTTGACTCCTGATTTAGTCTTCTGGTTCAGAACTTACATTTGAAGAAGTGCCCAGGCCATTCTTCCTCCTTGCTAACTTTCTACTCCTTTCCTGATCCTGAAGTTTTATACCTCTGTACCATTTATCTTAAGTTAGAGATGATTCTAGCCCTGAGGCTCTCTCTGGCTATTAGTGGGATGCTGACTCTCCATTTGAGGAATTGAACAAGTCAAACTTGACCATTTGTAACCCGATTCTCTGGAATTTTTAGACTTTACTCCCATTTACATTTTCTCTCCCATTGCTTTTTCAATTATCTTTTAAACATGTCCTTCCCTTATTAAATAGCCAGCTGCTTTAGGGCAAAGAGCATCCTGGCAGTAAATAAACACTCAAAATATGTTCTATCGATTTAATGTTAACTCTTATGATAATAATGAATATTTTTTAATTTATTTAAGGCAATGGGGTTAAGTGACTTGCCCAAGGTCACAAAGAGAGCCAATTATGAAGCATCTGAGACTGAATTTGAACTCAGGTCCTCCTGATTCCAGTAGATTCTATCTACTGTACTACCTAGCTGCCACTAAAATGACTAAAATTAAATCAGATCAAGGCCAAGTCATAATATACTGATAATTAACCCTTATCATATGTTGCCTTCTTAAGATTATTTTCTCTCACATAAATAAATCCGAACCACAGAATGAGCAAATAATTTTTTATTAGAAAGCATTATTATAAGCCAGGCATTATTCCAAGAATACAAAGTGGTTTTTTTTAAATTTATTTTATTTATTTAAAAGATAGTCCCTGCCTTGAAGAGCATAAATTCTACTAGGGAGAGATATTACATATAGGAGGAAGGGAATTTTGTTCTGAGGAGAAGGTAGAAAAGTGGGGATGAGTGGCACAACTAGTAGAGGGAACAGACAAATAGCAAAAGAATCTAGGGGCAGCTACATGGCACAATGGATAGAGTACTGGCCTTGGAGACAGGTTGACCTGAATTCCAATCTGACCTCTAGCTGTGTGATCTTGGGTAAGTCATTTAACCCAATTTCCTTGAAAAAAAAGAATCTAGTTGGATAAGTGGATGGCATATGCATTTCAAGCATACTTTGGTATCTAAGGTCAGCCAGGAGAAATAGCAATTTAAGTTTACCTACATTCACTTACAGAGATGATCTCTAGTTTGAGGACAAAGAACTCAGAAAAGAGAGGCAGGAAGCCCACATGCAATCCCCTAGGTTCTATGGCAAATAAATTTTCATTTTGCAGATAATTTCTGCAATTCAATATATCATGGGGTTCAAAAATGAGTGAGTGGCAATACTTGCACTGTTTGTGACCTCATGTATTTTCTTGCCAAAGATATTGAAACTTTTGTCATTTCCTTCTCCAGTGTACCCCCATTTTACATATGACAAACTGAGACAAATAGGGGTTAAGTGACTTCCCCAGGTCACACAGTTAGCAAGAATCTGAAACAGTTTTGGAACTCAGATTTTCTTAACTCCAGGTCTGGTGCACTAACCACTACACTGTTTTTGATGATCTGAATTTGCAGCCATCATATGTTGAGGATTAATTAAATGTGACAGCTGGTGAAAATGTATTGAATCTCCCATTTTGAATACTACCTACTTGACTATTCTAATAACACAAATTCATTCCTCTATATTGTCTTTATTTTTATAAATTAAGTTGCTTAGGAAACTCTTGGTTACAGTTTTTAATTTTAAAAATTAATGAGTGGTACAATAGATTTTTATAAGCAATTCTCAACATGTGTTGAGCAATTTTGTTTTTTAGAACAATGCATTATGGTGAATTAGAAAAAAATGAATGAGGTATGAAATAGGTATTTCTACATGTTTCTGTCCCTGCCAGAACTGACATATCATTCCTGCTACTTCAACATTGTTCCACATTGCAAGGGATCATTTCCCAACCACTGTGCTCGTAATATCAGGTACATGATAACAGACTTTACTAAATAATAAACAAATGAGACAACAGAGAATATAAAGCTTTGCTCTAAATGTCATAGAAAAAAATATAGCAATATATACAATGAAGAGAGAAATATTAATGTATTGAATTGCATTGTTCTGGATACTTCCTAATCAATTGATTTCTTTCCCCTCCCCTTTTTGAAGCAATATTTCTGTTAAATTTCCTGTATTTGATACTTGCCAATAATTCAGCTCTCAACCAATAGGATAATTGGCTCTTGACTTCACTGCTGCTTCTTTTCACTACAACTTGCTGATAACAATTGTATGTTTCTCCATCTTGTTCTGCTCTAGGGGGCACTTTCTAAAAAATCAAAGAGAGTCTACTGCAAGATTCTATGGTCCATGGGTATGCTGAAGCTAGTTTGAAATAACTTTTGAGAACTGATTGTTAAATTTTCAATGTAAGCATTAGGTGGAAATCATAAAATGCTGTAAAACAGAGTGACTGTTGGTCAAAAAAAAGTTTGTTCTTCATTCCCAAAGAAGATCATGACATCAGGGAAGTGATACCATGACTAGCATGTGAATTGGATTTTAGTGAAGGGGTGCTGTGCTAAGTCTCCAACCTCACTTTATCCTCCGGAGCCGTCTGAGTCTGGTAGCCAGATATGAATCCGGACAACTGAAGATAATCCTGGATGTGAGGTAATCAGGGTTAAGTGATTTGCCCAAGTTCACACAGTTTGTAAGTGACAAGTGTCTGTGACTGGTTTGGAACTCCCATTCTCCTGACTCCAAGGATAGTGTCCTATCCTCTGCATCACCTAGCTGCCCTTATTTATCATCTAGATTTAAAGTGATCAAGAAATTGTTGATAATGTAGATTAAATTTTAAAATGTGTGAAGGACACATTATTTTTGGAGAGTATTATTAAACATTTATTAGCAAATTCATGGCAAGATCTATAGAAGGGAGGAAAAACATGGATAGGCAAAGATCTATCCATCAGAAATACTGTCCCTCTTCTCCACATTTAAAACTCCCCATCTTCTATCGTTAATTCATCTGTTTCCAGATTGTACATGAAAATCAAATTTGGCCAAAATACTTCTGATTCTCACTTTGTCCTTCCCTCCTTTTGTTTTTTTAGAAACATTATTTTAAATGTCTTCAAGTTTAACTATTGGCATTTTATGCTTAGTTCAATAAATTTGTAAGTATTTATTATAGGGAGGGATAGGGAACCTAAAACAGTGGATCAAATTTTAGACAAAAAGTCCATTTAGTTGGATTCAAATACTTCCTTCTTACTAACTAAATTATCCTGAGACAACCATTTACCCTCTTGGTGCCTCAGACAATTCCATGACTTTATCTAAATCACAAAAGGACTGTAATCTGGATTCAAAAACATTTTCATTACTAGCAGTTTCCTGGATTCAGAAGTCACAGACCCTTTAAGTTTCATATGTCCAACACTCTGATAGGCATGTATGGAAACATTTGTCAATTTGTCAATTTGATTTTTAAGACTTTTTGTGACCTGGTATGTTGTGTAATGTGGTTGATTTATTAGAAGACTTTTACCAGTTACATTCTCTTGTGCTTCCTGAAATCATCTATACCATAATATTGTTATTCATCTTAATCAGTTAATCATATTAAAAGTTTTTTTCCACTTAGCATTTGAATCATCCCTTTGCATTTATGGATTATTTAACTATTTATTATTATTTAACTATGTGGATTATTTAACTATTATTTAACTATTAGACAACTGCTTTCAGCCAAGGGTGCATCATGTCACAAATGGTAATGACATATGCACTTCATAAGTGGCCATTCATAGTAATGATGTCATACTAGTGAGAAAATTAGAATATGCTACATATAATATACCTGAAATTAACCTTGTACACATTTTGAATAACCCTTGTTTATTATTGCTGTTGATTTCAAAGAAGACCATGACACCAGGGAAGTAATGTCATGACATGCAAGTAATTTGAATTTAAGTGGGGGGGGGGGGTTGTACAAAGTCACTAGTCTCACTTTCTCCTCTGGAACCTCTGTGTTCAGTGGTCAGATGTGTATCAGAATGATTGGAGATGGTCCTAGAGACCTGACTTTTTAAAGTTAGTTCTTTCCTAGGTCAAAGTTTGACTGAGGCAACACCCACTCAGTCATGAAGGTTAATAAGTAAGAGAGAAATGAGGCAAAGAGGCAAAGAATGTTCCTTTCCAAAAAAAGAAGGAAAAAAAATTGTTGGGAGGGGAAGAACTTGAGGGTATCTCAGAATTAAAGCAGGTGAGAAAGAAAAGAAGTAGGAGCTTTCTTTTGCATAGATTAAAAAATTTTCTGGAAGGGGAAGAAGAAAGGAAGGAAGGAAGGAAGAAAGGAAGGAAGGAAGGAAGGAAGGAAGGAAGGAAGGAAGGAAGGAAGGAAGGAAGGAAGGGTAGGGAGTAGGAAGATGTGTAGCCCATTGCTCTTTGTTCATTTCATCACTGATCTTTCATAAATAGTTTACTACACTGGAAAGAGCATTGGAATTTAGAAGCAGAGAGACTGGGTTCAAATCTCAACTCTTCCACTTACTTAATAAGTGATATTACACTAATTAGTTAACCTTTCTAGACTTCAGTTTACTCCTACAAATGAGGAATCTGGATTAAGATCTGTCTAGTTATGAATCTATAAACTTCTGATTGCGGATACCAAATATAACATAAGGCAGTATAATGTCAGTTGCAACTATTCAGATCTTTCACATTATCTCAGTTCCTTTCTCAGCTAAAGAGAATCTGATTAACTAATTTGAGGTAAGGTGTTAATGACTGGGAATGGTAAGTTATTTTCCCTAGACAACATTTGCATTTTCAACATAGAGTCTAAAAGCATGCATTGCCTTAACCTAATGTTTTGGGATTAAGAACTATTTCTCGGTATCTCTCAAATCCCTCCATAGAAGAAACTATATTCTCTTTTTATATAAAGGCCATTTTGACTTGAAAACAATCAAGTCTGCCTTAACAGCATAAAATCAGTAATGACCAAATACTGGCCCTGCTAGGTCTGAAGAGAATGTGCCATGAGGAATACTTGAAATCTTTTTTTATTGTTGTTAATATTCATGGAAAAGTGAATCATTTCTGCCTCCTGTCTGCCCTCATTCCATGCACAGACTTCACCATGACATCAGCTAGAGTTTTTTACTACAATAAATCTGGACCAAATAATAAATTATGTTCCTTCTTATTAAATTAAAATGTGCACACAGGAGAGGTTTAATTTTAAAGTTTCATGATAAATGGAAACCTGGACATTAAAACAATGAAATAAATTTCCACTACAAAGATAATGACCCACCTATGACTCTTTCTAAGGTTTTCTTCTTTTTATTTTTTTATGTCAAATAAGTTGTCAGAAGGTAAATGGTTCATAAATCCATATTCTCAGACCTTGTTACTCTACTGCACCAGGTTTTACACCCCTTAGAAGAAAGCCTCACCTTTGTGATGGACAGTTATGTTTTTTTTTTCACAGTTGATTTTATAGCACAACTAGTATTTTCTGTTCAGAAAAAATAAAAAATAAAAAACCCTCATAAAATTTCAATCCTGCTAAAAATTCTGGCAGATGGTGTCAAAACTATTAAAGTTTTAGATGAAAGTGAAAGTATTCTATCTATACTGAACCAGTAGTAGTTATTTCCTTAGATTGTAGAGGTTAACATATTTTTCCTGTCCCATGAAATTTGATGAAATCCACAAAGATTATTGAAAGAGTTGTGTATTGGGAGGAGGAGAAGTGGGAAGCCAGGGAGGGCAGGAGACATGGAAGAGAAGTTGGGGGGAAGGGGAGGAAGACACCCAAGATTGACTTTTAGTCATCATCTAGAAGCAAAAAGTCAAAAACTCAAAGAATCATTTACATGTAAATTCCTAGACTTTATTCTTTCCTTACTGGGGACAAGAGATTTGAGAAGTCCCTATTTCCCGCCCCCCCCCCCCCCAACAAGTCCATAACCTAAGAAATAGCAAAGAAATATCTTACTCTCATTTCATCCCCTTCCTAATGAAAAATTGGAAGTACACATGGCTGTTAAGCCATATTCTATAACATCCACAGACACCACTGGTGATTGACTCCATGCTACAGTCTTCAACTTACAGGAAATGCATATAAATCAATGGAAATATAGAATTTCATACCTCCCATGAGTTAAAGATTAAATGATTATAAATTAAAAGAGAAATGTCAAGGAAATGTGTTGATGTAGTACAAGTGAGAAAAGCCATACTGTTTTTCTGAGTTTTTTAAGAGGGGATTAGGGTTACAGACCTGAAGAAAATTAGATAGGAATAATTGTTATAGTAAAGTCTGTCTATCTCTAATATTTCCAGCTCTAATTTATCTAGAATCCCTTAGGTAGTAGGATTTCTCCTATTCTAAAAATCTAAATGTCCCACTGCAAAATCTGCAGAAGTAATTGGAATATATAAAGAATTAAAAATACAATATAACACAAATGATTAATTTCTGCTTTTCTAAGTCAATATGAAGCCCACAGGTATGACCTCATTGAATTTAACATCATTCTTTTAGATTCTAGAGTAACTAAGCCCATTTCAATCAATTATTCAATTAGGAAATATGTATTAAGTATCTACTGTGAATTTACCTGGAACTCTGGTAGAAACTATGAGTAAAAATAAAAGAGAGGAAAACTCTGATATATAGGAGAATATTTTCTACTAAGAAGGGAAGTACAATGTTTATAGAAAATAATATGTTTATGTGCATTTATGTGTGATTCATATATATATATTGAACATTCGCCATCAGTTTGGTCTTAAAAATAATAATGAAATTAAATGTATTAACCTTCAGAGATTATCTTAATAAGGGACAAAGGTTACCTTTCAGAGTTAGCCCTTAAGAAAGAGCAAAAGAGAATTAGAACAAAACACATATATATTAGTGTTTCCCTGTTATACAGATTACATAGGTGTGAATGGGGGATTTGGTTGGAGAACCAGACACCCAAGCTTGAACTGGGGTTTTTATACAAGTTGACTATCAGAAAGCTGAATCAGCATAACCAGTTTAAAGAAGGATGGGGGCAGTAGAGCTGGATATCAGATATTCCATTAAAAGGAGTACCTTATCAGTTATGCCAAAGACCTCTACAAAAGCAATGTGAAACTTCCCCCTATAGGTCATTGGTACATTCAATGACCCTTGATACATTGGGATTTATTTTTAAGGATCAACATTATACACATATGTTTACATCTACATTATATAATACATAATATATTTATTATATAACCAAATGTACACATATATTTTATAGTAATAGCAGAGCAATCCAAAGAACCTCCTGCTACCGATTATGGAAGCACTTTTCATAGGGAAGGCCTCCTTGTTAAGAGTTAAGTGACCTGAAATTCTTTGCTGTCCCCTTGGTCCTCATAACAGGGGAAACTATGTTAAAGATGATTGGAAACAAAAATTAAGACAAACTATCTACTTAGTAGATTTTTATAAAAGAAGGCAGGAAAATTCTCTAATTTTTTTCTTTTCCTTTCTTTTTACCCTGTCATTTGAGATTCCTCAGTCTCACCTTTCCACTTCCAATAAGTGGGAAAGGGGATTTTGCTCCTCTACCCCTCCACAGTAGAAGGCATAGCAGCTTTGAGTACATAGTAGTATATGTTTTCCTAAGTGAACCTGAGATAGAATTTCAAGTCATTGGACTCTCTCTTCTGATTACTCTTTCTTTCCCTGACCAAAGTGATAACCAAACAGACATCCAGAAGTCTTTAGTCTTCATTACTAAGTCAAGTTTAAGTACCTAGGTGTGACTGGGAGGGGAGGTATTTCTTATAACTTTACTGTAAATGAGAGATAAAAAACAAGAAACATCTAAGGAAAGAAAAGCAGATAGTTGAATCCACTATTGCAAAAACTATTTGTGTGCTTGAAGAAACAATACAACAGCTTAGTCTAAATCAGGAGTGGGGAATGACCAACCAGCTGGCTGGCCTGCCCTGACAACAGCAGATGGGGGACTCACAATTCAATAAATCTAGGCACTTTTTTAAGATGAATTAATTAAATGTTTAACCAAATATATTAGGCAAATGATGCTATATTGGCAGAAAAAAAGGTTCCCCACTCTTGGTCTAAATAGCTATTTCAATCCTGGTGTCTTAGATCAAATGGTGTCCTTTAACAATTGTAAAAAAAAATTGATTTCTTCTTTTTTCTTACCTTTGAAGAGTGAATGTTTTCTCATTCTGATGACAAACCTTGCCAGATGCATGCTAGATATTCTCAGTTCTCTCTTTTTCTGTTTGCTGATTCTTTTACTTTCTCTCCAGTGGAAAATATTACATATCAATCTTTTGTCCACTCTTTTGTGAAGATAGTTATTATCTATTCAAAATTGTTAAAGAATACTTATGATTGGATCTGTGCCCAAAATAGGCCTGAAAATATTTAAAAATCAAATCTGTACCTGAAGCTAAAACTCTTGTCAATGAGCACTTTTCCTTAAAATTTGATAATAAATTTTCTCTCCCCCCCCCAGTTTAGTTAGTCAAGTTATTCAATCCTTAATCTGTCAATTCATCTAGTAGATGAGGCTTTTCCTGGGATATACAGAAACTCAGATCAAGAAGCAACTGCTTCTCTGTGGAGACGTGAAAAAAAGGAGGATCATTCTGGACCTATAAATATTCAAGACATGATATAGCAGACCAAAAGACATGGACCTTGAGATGTTGCTCAGACAGTGTAGAAAAGAACTCTATTGAGCAGTTCCTCAAGTCTACTAGGAATTTTTCCTAACTCCCAGGAAATCAAAATAGAAGTAATGGGCTTCTGTAACATGTTTCTAGTTCTTCTGTGGTGAAAAAAATAAAAATTATTCTATGCCAGATATATTCAACCTTTGCTCTTATATCCTCTGGCTTATTTCACCATTATCCCAGCATCCTAGTGAAAACCAGGTCAATAAAGTTTGGCAATGGTTCAAATTTATGTTGTCTAAATGGTATTAACAGATCATATCTAGGAAAGTTAATCAATGCAAAAAGTAATAAGTAGATATCAAGTATAGTATTTATTTAAAGCTATTTGTTTCCTCTACCAACCACAAAATGTTTTAAAAAACACAAAATATTGATAATCAAGCTCCACAGGGCCATAAAATAATTGATATTTAGTTTGAGGGTGTTAACCTTTAAGATACAGGCTGCTTGAGGTGAAACTGTGAGGGTAGAAGGAGCAGACCAGTTCTTCTAACCGTGCTTCTAGGCATGCTAGGTGGTGGATCTCTTCAATTCTGAAATTCTGAGCTGTTACCTGTGCTTAAATCCAGAATCAATAGTATTGAGCTCCATGTAGGATGTCATCAGGCTGTCTATGAAAGGAGGAACTGGTCAAGGTCAGAAATGGAACAGTTCAGACCTCCTCTCTTTCTTTATGTTTCTATCTCTTTGTCTCCCTGTTTCTGTTTTGTTCTACTTCTCTCCCTTTGTCTCTATTCTTTCTGACTCTCAGCACTCGTCTTTCCCTTTCTGTCTCTCTAACTCTGTCTGTCTCTCTCTCCCTCCCAAGACTCATTGTTGTTTGTGAGATTACTGAAAATGAATTTATATCTCACCCCAGTTCCTTACTGTCCAAACAATTCTCCCCACTTTCGCATCTTCTGACAAGGCTTTTGACCTTATTCTTCTATTAGTGATCATATTCTCTACTCTGAATATCTGTATTGTGTCTAAATAGAGCAGTTCCTACAATTCAACTAACCCAAGAATTCAGGACATCCTGATATCCCTCATAGACACTCATTTCTCATATAGTTTTTTCCTTCCCATTTTCAGCAATCAAGGGCTAGACTTCCAAAGAAATCTGCAATATGTTCAAGATTCCAAAGCAGCAAGTATTTTCAGTATTTCACATTGAGACTTCCCTAAGAAACTAAAACTTCTGCTCTGTAGCTCTTACAGGCTCACCCCACAAGTGCTCCATGGAGCTCATCTCTGGTTACATATTTGCATGCATGAAAACAAACACAATATATTCATGCCATTTATGTATACAAATATATTTTATCTAAATTAAAATATTTCAGTATAAATTATTGAAGTATTTTTAATAAAAGTAAAATGAAAAAATAGTTTAAGAGCTGTAATTGTTGAAATATTTTTCATATATAATTGCTGAAACTCTTCATTTTTATGAAATATTTTATATATTTATGAATATTTTATAATATATGCATGTTGGAAACTTTTTTGAATTGGTGTTCAAATTAGCCAAGAATCCTGTGTAACCTGTACTGTGAATAAATAGAAGATACTTGTCTCTGGGATCTTCAAAAAAAAAAGTTTTCTATCTAGTGCTTTTATAAAAGACCTAAAATGAGGGAAAGATTATCTGTTCTATTCATTCTGAAAATAATGTTCCTAAAAATAATTTGGAGCTTTGAAGCTTAGCATTCAATGTTTGAGAGATTTCTTTTTCTCTTTTTTTCTTTTTCTTTTTTTTTGAACATTGAGTGCGCAAGATTATTGAACATGACATTGACATTGGTAGTATTCTTTTCTGAAATAAATGAACCATCATGGGCCATCAAAGGGGCAATGGTGGATTTAATGGAGCCATTTGAGCAAGCAACTTTCAATCTTATTGCTGTTCCTATCACATTGAGCTGGGTCTTCTTTTTTTATATTCAGTCTGTTAACTAAAGTGGAAGAATTTGGAGAAAGAATAAACCCTGGGGGACTGTAGGCTCTTACTGACAATTAAATAAATGGATCAAATAGCCTGTTTAAGAGGGAAAAAATAATAAAAGAAAATTTAAAGAAAAATTTTACAGAGATATTTTTCAACTTGTTTTAATACTTATCTGATATGTTTTTTACAAATGTCAGGAGAAAAAATATAAGCTAATTGAGAAGATAGAAAGGATGTAGAAAGTACACTTTTGTATTGCAATCTCATTCAGGTCCATTGCAAGCTGAGAATCAGGATGATGAAAACTTTGTTGTTGATTGTGACAAGATTAGTGGCCATCAGAACCAGTGCTTTTCTTCTCATATGACAGCTTAGGAACAGAGGATGGATTTACCACTCTCCAGAGAACATGAAGAAATAAATAAGAATCTGCATCAGCTCAGGATGTGCTGACATCACCACTGTAAATCATTTCAGAGAACCAGCAAATTTGAATCCGAAAGCTAATTCCCTAAAATACTTCCATCCAAACAGGTAGAAGTGACAAATCTACAAAGTATTTGGGAATTCCATCTTTTATACCTCTGTCTTTATGTAGAGTGAAGGAAGATTTTTCTCTGCAAAGATCATGCACCCATGCTGCTTATAAACTTGAGCTTAACCTTTGCCCAGACATATTATTGTTTGAAGAAAAGTAATAAGATACACCAACTTGTAAAAATGTGAAGATATCTATCATGGGCCAATAGGCTTTAGGCAAGGTTTCATATTCAAAACTAAGGAACATGGAAATATTTATATTTGTAAGATATTATTATTTAGTCCTTGTCAGTATTCCACAGGCAGATATTTTTATCTTTGAACTGCAAGTGATATGCTCTCATATTTATTATTGTCACTTTCACTGGATGCTTTCATGATATCTGTCTTTTGAGAAAAGTCCAGGGATCTTTGTGCCATACATTTACTACCTGGAACATAATTATTTTTATTTTGCCATCAGGGAAGTTGTCTTTCTATGTTTGGAAGAGCTATTTCTCCTGGTTGAGGAAAAAGAGGAAAAATTCTGAAGTACAATCAATTAATTTGAACATTAATTCAATTTTTTTTTGGTGTTCATTACTATCACTGAGAAGCTTATTCCCATATTAGTGATGAGTGGATGATATTTCATCAAGTTAACTTATGGTACCATTTTCCCAGTTTTAACCAAACTATTCAGCATTTCACTATCTATAATAGTTATTTTAGTGTTTTTGAGAAGATACTGTCCAGAAAAGCAATATAATTTACAATGTACTCAGATTTTATGTTTGTTCTTTTTTTATTTCCCTAGTGTCAGAAAAAAATTCTTGGACCACTGGAAAGTCCCATTAGTTTATGTGGCTTTATCATATTCAAATAAAGTGTTAACTTACCAAAATGTTTTGAGTGAATATAAACATGTAGCATTCAGTTGGTGCAATGACATCTAAAATTATTTTAGGAAAGTAAGTCCTAATTGCAATAACAAACATATTACGTTGTGGACCATTTGAGCTTCAGTTGCAACATTTTGTAAAATCTAGAAATAGAGTTTTAAAATCATTCCTCTATTGGCTTCTAATTAGTATAGCAAGTGATATTTATTAACTTCCCAAGATCTATTATTTTCCCCCTTACCAAGAATTTGAAAGAATTCTATAAACTTATGTCATATCATAACTTCAGTCCTTTATTGCAAGTTGCTTTCTATACTTTTCTCCCTGAAAGTACCATTATCATCTCAACTTTGTCTTGCTCAAAATGAAAGTTATTATCTCCACTCCATCCCAATCAACACTTCTTCCATGGTTCCCATTACCTGGTGAGAGAACCACACTTTCTGGTTACCTAACTTTGCAACCTTGAATTCAATCTTAACTTCTTTACTCTCCCACACCTGACATATCCAATCAGTTATATAATATGTCTCTGTCTCACGATCCTTTAAAATATGTCCACTTGTACAGCTGCCAAATGAAGATCTATAAAATACAATGTTATCATATCATCCCTCTCTTCAAAAACCTGCCTCGATTCCCTATTGTTTCTAGAATAAAAATCCAACTTCCATGACTTGGAATGTTAAGTTCTCAAAACTATAACTTCTATATAACATTCAAGATTTATTTCATATTATTATGCTCCACAAATCTGCATTTCTATTCTTATTTCCATTTCCTAGCTCAGTGCTCCATCATATCTCTCCATCTTTACCCAACTTTATCTTACTTCAGTTTGTTCATTCCTCATTTCTATTTCTTAGCTTCATATGCTTCCTTAAGGACTTAATTTTGGGACCATCTCCTACTTAAAATATTTCTTCCCCCTACCACTCCCCTCTCCCTTGTTAGAACATTTTCCCTTTTCTTATTGTCTGGCATTATGTATTATAAATGCTGTATATTCTTGTCCACTTCCTCATAGTCCTTATTCTTAATAAAACTTCAGCATGAGAATTGATCCTTCTTTTCTTCTTTTTTCTCTGGTACCATACACAGTGCTTTGCACATAGATGCATAATGTTTTTTTTAAATTAAATATGCTTTTCTGAATTGTGCTACAAGTCACATAATTTTTTGAACTTCAGATGATCTCATCTGTAAAATAAACATATTTTTTGACTACTGAGTCACAAAATTTTGTGAGATAAGTATTTTGTGAATAACAATAAATCACTATATAAATATTAGGTAGCTAGGTGGTTCATTGAATACAGAGCTTGATCTGGAGTCAGGAAATTGTGAATTCATTCACTAATTGGTCACTTTCTAGCTCTATGTAACCCTGGGAAAATTACTTAACCTCTGTTGTCTCAGTTTTCTCATCTGTAAAATAAATATAATAAAAGTTCCTATCTCCCAGGATTGTTGTGAAGATTAAATGAGAAAATATTTGTAAAATGCTTAGCAAAATGCCTGGTATTATGTAAAGGTGGCTTTTCTATTTGAGGGGAATCAGAACATAAGTAAGGAGATAATTAACAGAAGAATATCTTGCTTTATTTGATGAGTTTAAATTGCCAGGTCCAGTTGAACTACATGCTAAGATATCTTAGCAAAATAGAACCTAGATTGCTACAAAGACAATGGGGAATAGAAAGCCTGAGAAATAGATTGGAAAAAGGCAAATTTTCAGATTTTCATAAGAGAGGGGGAAAAAAGTGGAATTTGCAAACTATGACCAATATTTCTGAGAATTTCTACAATTTATTAATGAAAGTATGGTTAGGGTGAATCTGAAAAGGTAAGTGATTGCTAAAGCTGAAAACAGGATTCAATAGTAGTTTATGCTAGACCAAACACATCTCATTTTTTGATGGAGTTAAAAGATTGAAAGACAGGAGATATATTGTAGAAATAATAAATTTAGGTCTCAGTAAAAACATTTGTCACATATTTGAGGTTATACTTGAGGACTAGATAGAGAAATATGAACTACACAATTCTAGAATAAAGTTGATTTAGAACCAATTCTGGAAACAGATTTGGAAGCAAAGTGTTTAACTAACTGTTATCAAATTGGAAGAAAGCCTATAGAGAAGAGCTTCACATAGCTATCTCCAATCCTTTGGGTCTTTTTTTTTTAATCTGTCAGTAAACTGAAAAAAGGGATTGATTACATGCTTTTTTCCCCAAAATTTGCAAATGAAAAAGTTAGGAAGAATAATTACTTCATTGTGTGACAAAGTCAGGATCCAAAAAGATTTTAACATTGAATCAATCTAATAAGGTGGAATCTAAAAGGATTCAATGTTAAATCTAATGCTTGAGTTTCCCTCTGACTAATGCATTGCAGATCTCACTGGGCTCAAACATCTATTACCTGATAATTCATTTCCACTTTTTTTTTTCAGGAATAGACATGTATTTTACATATTTATCGTTGGCTTTAATAAAATGTGATCCCCAAATGCAGGTCTGGAGAGATGGAGAGAATGAGACAATTTTTAAAAGTTCTTTTACTAAATATATATACTCAACAAAATATTTAAATAAATGTTCAGCAAGGAAATACAGGTGCAGTTTTCCAGTTTTCATGCTCATTGGGATGCAGGTCAATAATAACAGTCTGAAGAGGAATAAACAGTTCATCATAATATAGAGAACTGATATCTCTTCTTGATATTGGTTTATATAAACCTACCCCCAAATGGGCATTAGTTTATTTAATCTATTCCCTTTTTAGGTCCCAATGACTGAAAGCTATGCATGAACTTTAAATCATTAATTTCAGGTTGCCTAATTAAACCCTTAGGAGTATAAATCAAGGCAGAGTGAATAATGTCAAAGACAAGAATTATCATTAAGAATTCTGTTTTCATTACATGGGAACCATTTCTGACAGACTTGTATGTTTATAGTACTAAACTAGAAATATCTCTTAATAGTCCATGTGCATGAGAGTCATTAAATTCCCTCCCCTGTCTTCAAAAAATTGTATGTGTTTAGTGAGGAACAGACCCCAATCTAAGAAGATTCCTCAAAGTTTCTATTGTCAACAGATGTAGCGTTTGTTAGGTTCTTGACGTGCATGAACACTGTTGCATTTCTAGTCGGAGAAGAATCTTAGATCTACTTGTCTTTTCCTAACCTATCTCCTGACCTCAATCTCCTATTCTTAAGGCATATGGGAAGATCTTGAATTAGATGTCCCCTAGACATCTTAAACTCAAAACTGTCAAAATTGAACTCATTATTTCCCCCTTAAAACCCTTCTCTTTTCCTAATTAGTTCATTACTGTTGAGGGTACCACCATCCTCTCAGTCACCCAGACTTATAACCTATAAGTCATTCTCAACTTCTCATTCTCTTGCCTTCTATATTCAAGCAGTTGACAAGTCCTATCATTTTTAGCTACACAAAATTCCCCTCATCACCTCATGCCTAGACTATTGAAATGGCTTGGTGATTGGTCTCTTTGCCTCAAATCTCTTCCCACTCTATTCCCTCCTCCTCTACTCAGCTGGGCTGAAATGAAAATGTGTTCCCTCAAAGACAGATCTATTCATATTAGCCTCTCTTCAAAAAACTCCAGTGGTTCCCAATAGGGATCAAATATAAAATCCTCTGTTTGGTTTTTAAATAGCCTGGATTTCCCACCTTTCTAGTCTTTTTACATTTTAGTTCTCTTTTCTGTACTCTTCAGTCTAGTGGCGCTGGTCGCTTTGCTATTCCTCACACAAGATGCTCCATTCTTAGAGTTCAAGCATACTTCTTCAAGTCTCAGCTAAAGTCTCACCTTCTCCCAGTTCTCCTTAATCTCAGTATCTTCACTCTGAAATTACTCCCAATGTATCTCAAGTATCTCTTGTTTGTACATAGTTTTTGCATATTTTCGCCTCTGTTTGACTATGAGTTCATTGAGAGCTTGGACTATATTTTGCTTTTCTTTGTATTCCCAGAAAAAACTTTTCCTTTTCTTTGTATTCCACAATGTACATAATAGGGGCTTAATAAATATTAGTAGACTGAATGACAGTCACACAATCTATTGTTTATTATCATAGACAGTTAATGCTGAAAGAAACCATGCAGATCATTCAATCTCAATCCCCCCTTTTTTTAGGTAAGGAAATCAATACCCAAAAAGTTGAAATGACATGCCCAAGGTCATCACCATCACTTAGTGCCACAAAGTCAAAACTTCTAGCCATGTCTCTTGACTTGTGAACAAAATTGTTTTGCCTCCTTCTTTGTATAAGTTCCTTGAGGGAAATAGAAATTCTATTACTTTTCTTGTTTCCCCAGAAGGAAGTATACAGAATTAACACACACACACACACACACACACACACACACACACACACACACATATAAATATATACATATAAATTTATACATATGCACATATATATATATATATAACTTTCTCAGATTAAGTATTTAATAAAAAAATTTGACTTGATTTCTATATATTTTTTATAGATGGGCTACTTGGTGAGTTGTCTGGGAATCAGAAGACTGAGGGAAGGGTACCCATAAGCATTCTCCAAATTCTGGAATTCTTGTCCGTGACTTAAAGCTTGAATATATTCCAGAAGGCTATCATGGGTACCTAAAGAAAAGACCACTAAGGCAGGGAGACTAAGGCAAACCCTGCCCTCTTAATACTATTTGCTAAAGCTCTGGGCTGAAGGGTCACAATAAACTGATGTGAAATTAGTCTTTACAGAGGGCTACTTAATTGTAAGCAGGTGAAAATGGAAAGCTATGTAAAACCATAAGTTATCACCTTGGCTGCAGAGTAGAATGAGTCACTTTTTTATTTTTGTATTGTTCACTTACTACTTTCATTGTCCTTTCTAGGAAGTTGGAATGGCAGTTAGTTGGAACTTTTGTTTGCTTTTTCTCCAAAGCATTAATTTCTTAAGCCAACTGGCATTTAATGAAACTTTTTGGCCAGTAAATTCAAATTTTTTTCCACATTTTTTGGAAATATATATACAGATAGAATTAAAGGAAAGAGGATTTTCCACTTTAAGAGGAAAGGCATGTATGTGTTTGTGCATTTGTGTGTATACACACACACATGCAGCAAAGTTGAGCTGGAGGCAGAGCTATAGAGGCAAGAGGAAGTCTACTTTTATTGTTGACTTGCAGAAAGGTTCAAACCAGTGTGGAATGTTTCGATTTTCTTTCTCTTTATAGAAAAAAAGGCATCTGGAAAGTAGTGCACCACAAGGGGTAGAGGAAAAAAGTTAATATTTTTTAGTCTGAGAGACTTAGGGTTGCAAGCTTTTCTCTCATGCTTCAAAAACTTAACTCTTCAGGGGCAGGTGGGGCAAAGACCTTTAGTCTCTGAAGTAGCCTGGCAGGAGGGTTTCAATCGTACACTTAACAGCAATCACAGCAATAATAGCATAGCAACATAGGAGGCTATTGAGACTTTCAAACTAGTCAGTCTAGAAGCTAAAGAAACTGCTACTTGCTTTCAAGATCCCAAGTGGCTTGTCATAGGTGAAGTTTGACTCAGGACAAGCTAGTGCTTCAGCTTCAGGATTGGAGTGAAATGAGACAGTTTAACATTTAACAAGAAGCTTACATAGACATGGAAAGAATACTCAGAAAAAAAATATGGATCTGGTTTCAGGTAGATATAGACTCTCTTGACTTTTGCAAAAATAGGACTGGTAAGACTCACACAGCCTTTCAGAAAAGAACAAAAACAAATAAACACTATCAGAGCTGTCCTTACAAATATTGTTCCCAAAGTATGTTCATATTCACATTTCGCACCCTTATTGTATCTAAGTGTTCTTAGGAAGCTAGATAGTACAGCATATAGGGTATTGCTGGACATGTAGTCAAGCCCAGAATATAAACCCAGTCACAAACACTTTCAAGCTGTGTGACTCTGAACACATTACTTAAGCTCTGATTGCCTCAGTTTCTCCGTTTGCAAAATGGGGATAATAGCAGCATCAGCCTCATAGGGTTATTGTGTATATCAAATGAAATAATATTTGTAAAGTGCTTAGTAATTTAACTGTTGTGTGGTAAATACTATGTAATACTTATTCCCTTTCCTTTTCCCTTCAAATAAAATCAATAATTTCTTCTAAGTAGCATTTTTGAAAAATAATTTATCTAAATCAAGAATTGCCCAAGAATAGTTAATAAGCTATAAGGCTGATTATGACTTGAAAATTCTGTGATTACTTTATTCTAGTACTTCAAGAAACCTTAGAGATCATGTATTCCAACTTCATTTTACAGCTAAGGAAATAGATCAAAAATAATTTTAGTGAGGTTCTCATTGGTAAGTGAATGTCAGAACTGGTCCTAGAACTCAAATATGTTGATTTTCATCCAGTGCTCCCCTGACTACATCATGCTACTAGAATATTTGTTTCCCTTTTGCTATAGTTTTGACATTGCTTTTTTGTTTGTTTCTTTGTACTTGACCTATTATTGCAATGGTCTAGGTAATTCTTGTTGAGGAAACACCCTCTAAAAATGCAGATCAACAAATACATTATAAGCCAACTGTCAGAGAGGCAATTGTTAAATTTTCATTGTGAGAATTTGTACTTACAAGATCAGTAAATACCACAAATCAGAGCTTGATTTACTTTTTTTGTTGATTGTAGAAAGTGTTAATAAAGTAGGTTTAAATGAAAAGTTTGTCTTGGTTTTATATATTTTTATATATATATATATATATAAATACATCTCTATATACAAATATATAGATTATATATAGATGTGTATATGCATGTGTATATATGTGTATGTGTGTATGCATATATCCATATATACACACATAGTTTAGAACCCCTTATTAGACACTTACCAGAACACTCCTGATTTAAGTATCTTGGAGGACATCAAAATTTTAGTTAAATCACTTGACTCAGGTTTTAGAATCAGTGTGTGTTGGAGATAACTTCTGGTCTTTCTGTGTCTAAAGCCTGCCCTCTGTCTATTCTCTCTCCTAGTTTAGTTCTCTTCATATAATTCATAGGGATCCAATTTTGGACCATAGACATTTACTGTAGATTTGGTTATGTATTGAAGTATTCTTAGTACCTCTATATATGCCTGATTCAAGGCAAAATAGGGTGTTTCCTTGAAAGGAAAAAGAGGACATCTTTCACAGAACTAAACTATAAGGTGCCTCATTCCCCTTTTATATGCATTGGCAATTTAATGAAAATTCTATAAAAGCATTGGAGGTGGTATGGGGTGGAAGATGACTCCCTAAGACTCTTAAGAACTGGCATGGTTAATATGTTTCATGATGATGATTTTTTAAAAAGATTTTATGGGTGTGTAAAATGATGTAATATATTCTAAATGCATGTTGAAACAAATTATTTTATCCAACTCCTATTTATTAAAATAATAATTCCTGCTTTCATTTTATAAGAGTAACTCCATCTACTTGTTGCAAATGTATTACCACTTAAGAGTCCTCAACAGAACAGTTTTAAACTTTAGTGTTTCTCAAAGGTGAAAAAGTGTAACTCTTTTAATTTTTCTATTGAAGCTGTCTGAATTAAAATTAAGATAAAATTTAAAATTTTATGATTACACATATTTATATAAGATTAATATTTATTATTTAAAAATATATAATGTATATATTATATAATTTTAAAAACAGAATATGAATATTAGGAATTGGGAAATACTAGAGGTCAGTTCATCTCATCTCTTTATATGAGAGTAAATAAATTTGCAAAGAAATAAAATTAATTGCCCAAAGACTCTGCTAGTTAGTGGCAGGAACTAAAATTCAGATTTCCAGGGTCCTAGTTCATTATTATTATTATTATCATTGTCATTGTTGTTATTATTATTATTTCACCAGCCTTAGAATACATTAAAATTTCATTTTTCTAAGGGGCTAGTATTTTAATTATTTAGTGCCTTTTATTTTTTGAATCTCAGTAGTATTTTCAAGAACTCATGGGGTTGAAAACTTTATTTCTCTGTGACCAACTTGGTGATGATGTTTTTTGTACTTAGCTGGTACTCAGAACATATTGTCTTTCTCGATTCATATTTAAAGAAACAAAGACAAAAGAGAACCTCAGAAGCTATTTAGTCCAACTTATACATAATTGAGAATTAGCTCTACAGATCTGCTTGCCAATATATGTTTTTAAATAATATATTTATTTGATATTTTAATTTACTCAATTATATGTAAAAACAGTTTTTAACATTTAAAAAAGTTTTGAGATTGACATTTCTCCCTTTCTCCTCTCCCCCCCCCATAGGAAAGGCAAGAATTTTGATATAAGTTAAAAATATCCAAACATGCAAAATATATTTTCATATTAGATATGTTGTGAAAAAAAGACTCAAAAACAAACAAGAAAAATAAAATTTTTTAAAAAAATTGTTTCAAATTGTATTCAGATTCCATTAGTTCTTTCTCTGGAGATAGTATTTTTCATCATAAGTTCTTAGGAATTGTCTTTGATCATTATATTACTGAGAATACATAATCATTCACATTTGCCCATTCTTATGATGGTGCTATTGCTATGTTCAATGTTCTCCTGGGTCTGTTCATTTCACTTTGCATTAGTTCATATATATGTGTACAAGTTTTTCTGAGGGCATCTTGTTTGTCCTTTCTTATAGTGCAATAATGTTCTATCACAATCACATCCCACAACTTGTTCAGTCATTCCCCAATTCCCCAAAAGATACCCACTCAATTTCCAATTCTTTGTCACCACCAAAAAGCTGCTATAAAATTTTTTGTACATATAGGTTCTTTTTCTTTTTTAAAATTTTTTTGGAATATCAATCTAATAGTTGCTTTTTTGGGTCAAAGAGTAGGCATAGTTTTATAATACTTTAAGAAGAGTTCCAAATTGTCATCTAGAATGGTTGGGCACAAGTACTTATGAGAATGGGATTAGATCAGCTGGAGTAATAGAATAAGTGAATACTTTTAAAACTAGGTAATAGTCTCATGCATCTGAAATAAAACATGGGAAGGGGATAATGACCTCAAATAACTTCTTATTTGTTTTTGCCTTAGTGCTCCAACCACTGAGTGACAGTGATGCCTTCTTTTTAATCTTATTGTTTGCCCTTACCTTTCACCTCTTCAGTTTCCCAGGAGAAGTTCATGGGTTTGAGGAGCAGAAGGGTTGATGATGTCATTACCAACACTGTCTACTGCTGTCTCTGTGGTTGGGGAACACTCACTCTGACATCCTCCTCATGGTCTTCTCCTTTTGAGAAAATTTAAAAAAACACAACAAAA
Source organism: Macrotis lagotis (assembly GCF_037893015.1). Lineage (NCBI taxonomy): Eukaryota > Metazoa > Chordata > Mammalia > Peramelemorphia > Peramelidae > Macrotis > Macrotis lagotis. The sequence continues at coordinate 205,745,903 of NC_133663.1, forward strand.
TATTGCAGTATTAGAAAATTCCCTCTTCTCCTGTTAGTTTCATTTCATTCTCACAGGATCTTAAATAACTTGGACCTCCCATGAAAGGAATTCAATTCAAGTCTTGCTAGAAGGTATCTTCAAATGTTGTCTTCTATATTCTAGATTACAATATAAATTCCTTTAGGGTAGGGACTGTTTCACTTTAGATTTTGTATCCCCAGAACATAACATTATATCTGACATACAGTAGGGTCATAATAAATGCATATTTGCTTGCTTCAATAAAATTTGATAGTTTTTTTTAATGATCATACTAGGAATAGTAATTAAAGAGGACTATAGGCAATTTGACTTGTGGTCATAGGATCAAATCAATTTAGAGTTGAAAGGATTCTTAAGGTTATCTAGACCAACTCCCTTAATTTACATCTGAGAAAGTTGAGAAACTGAGAAGTTAAGGACTGACTTGCTCAAGTTCTGCCAGATGATTAATTCTAAAGTTGTGATTAAAAATCAAGTTCTCCTGGGTCCAATCCAGTGATATTTCTACTATGTGATGATTTGTTGGATTCAACCCTGCTACTTCTAACTTATGTGCCCATTTTAAAATCATTTAACCTCAGTATTTTCATCTGTAAAAAGGGAATTATAATCATCTTGATGCAGAGAATATGGGCATAGGAGGTGATGAGATCAGTTGGAGACAAATTTTGTAAATCTTTTGGTTGCATTGTAAAGGTAATCTTCCTTTATCATCTAATTTAGGCCAGACCATCCACTTGGATTGTATTTCTTATTCAGGACAACCAAGAAGCACAGGTCCTGGAAATCCACCCAAAAGGGACCCCTTCCCAAAAGGCAAAATCTCCAATGAGGAACTTGGGTCACTCCCAGGTCACCACTCCCTCCCATGGACTGAGGGAGAGAACTTATGAGGAAGGAGGGGAGGACTCAGGGGCTTGAGGCTTCCAGGCTCATGCTGAATGCTAGCCAGCTAGCCATCCATGTGGTCTTCCCTTTAAATTCTCTCTAACTTTTCTCTTTCTTTCTTAATATGCTGTGACTTTAATAAATCTTTATTTTCTTTCCAAAACCTGCATTCCCAAGTCTGAGTTGTGATTCCTCTCTGGGCAGAACTGAACCCAAGAAACAAAGCAGCAGCATCAATCTTTGATGGACTTGCTCATTCCATCAGTACAACAATCAGGGACAATTTTAGGCTATCTGTGATGGAAAATACCATATGTATCCAGAAAAAGAAATATGGAGTTTGAACAAAGACGAAAATAAAACCCCCTGTTTTCTCATTATGTAATTTTACTATTTCTTATACTCTATTTTTCTTCTTTAAAGATAGGATTTCTCTCTCACCACATTCAACTTATATCAATGTGTAGCATGGAAATAATGTTAAAACTAACAGACTGTTCTTTTGGGGTGGGAGGAGGGAAGCAAGAATGGGGGTGAATTGTAAAACTCAAAAAACTCAAAATAAAATCTTTCTAGGAAAAAAAAAAGAGAATTATGATACTTGCATTTCCTACCTCAGAGAAGAGTGATGGGTAAAGCCTTAAGAAGTCCATCTAAGTGAGAGCTATGGCAATCATAGCATTTTCCTCTGATAATTATTATACAAAATTATTTAAAGTGAAAACTTTCTTAATAGAATGGATGATTCTAGATCTCAAAAGAATGTTGAAAAAAGGCTCTTAGAGACTAGCAATATTCCAGGTTCCTTCCTTTTTGCCTTTCTTCTTTTTCTCTCTTTTGAATCCAATCCCATTTATTTTGGGGAATTTCTTATAATAAAACTTTGAATGGGCTTCTGCATCTTTTAGAAGAATTTTGTTCCAGAAACCCCCAATCTCTGCTTCCTGTCTACTGAATCCCTTAGACTCTCTGCTTTTACGGACCCAAGGAGCCGACCTGTATGCAGAGTCACAGACGGGCAGCCAGAGGTTATTGGGTTGCTTTTACAAGACTTACACTGTTCAATCTGCTCCATTAATGCCTTTCACAGCTTCACCCTGCAAGATAAGGACCTTAAAGCCCCATTTCAATCATTCAGGCTTGTTTGGAATTCTGCGAATGAGCTCCAGTTGGTTTGGCGGGGAGAGTACAGCCTGGGGGTCAGCAGAAGCCGAATTAATTATTTCTGCAGATAGTTTCTACTAGTGCGCATTTATCCAGCACATGGGCCTTGCTTTGCAGCTTGGGTGAATCTTTTCGAAGGTATTTGTATTCAAATCAGGTACCTGTCAAGCTCCATACATTCATGAATACAGGAGTAATTACTGTGCTCTAAGGACTTGTTGCATTGACATTATCATTTGTCAGAGGGATACCAATGGTTGATGTCATAGGCAATTTACATTTAGTATCATTTTTAAATGGCCTTCTTTCTAGTTTTTTGATTGTCTGCAACGAATAATGAAGTAAAATAATTTAAAGTATTTATTATTACAATTAACAAGTAATATTAAAGTCTCTGCTGGTAGGACTGATGAATGACTTATTATTATCTAGAATCAAATGACTATAGAATTTTAGAACTGAAAATAATCTTATCCACTGATTTTTATAGCTAAGCAAGCCCCTTGGAGATGTGAAATGATTTATCTAAAACCACATAGCAATTCAGGAACTAAAATCCAGGTGCTAGGAGAGAAACAAATTTCCGAATTTACTTATTGTGGAAATATATTATAATATTTTTGTCACCAAACAGAATGATATATTGTAATTAATTGATTCCTTATAGTAGCTTCTTTTTTATAATCACCAAACCTCAAAACTTTGAGTCATTTTTAACTCTTCCTTCTTTCTTGCATCCAGAGTTTATGAATTTATACTTAACAACACTATTTAGAACCAATCTCAACTTTTTAGTTCAAATTCAATTATTACAGAGGCATAACTAGCAAATGTTGTGCTTGAGGCAATAAAGAAATGTATCCAGGGCAAATGACCACAGATAAATCCTTCAAATGAACTATTAAAGACAGTAGGTGTTGGGGAACAGGGACACTTGAAGAGAAGTAGGTGAAGTGAGCAAAGTGTGAGTATAAAAAGGAGAATTTATATATATATATATATATGTAAATATATATATATATATATATATATATATATATATCTTCATTAACAGTTAAATTACTCTGCTAACTATGATATTTATTTCCTGCTGGACAATTACTTTTTTGGAACATTTCATAACTATAGATAAAAATGGAGGTGAGGGCTGAATAAATAGATGTGAAAATCATCGGCACATAGAGAATTAAATATGGGGAGGTGATAAAATCAGTAAAGGAACGGTAAAGAGAAAGAAAAGAAGAGAGCCCAGGTCATGTGGACACAGATCTAGGGATGGTAACAGAAAAAAAAAGTCAGAAATATAGAAAGAAAAAGAGAACAAAGTAGTGACATAAAAGATTACCAAGTGGAGATTACTGACAATATCAAATACTGAAGAAAGTTATAGAAGGATGAGAATTAGGTAAAAACTATTAGATTTGGCAATTAGGAGATCATTTGGAGAGAACAGGTGTGGCTAAAGTCAAAAGCAAGACTATAAATTTAAGAAGAGATGAGGAAAAAAAGAGGTTATTTGGGGGAGCACACTCCCCCAGAGTGGGCTAGCTTTATAAAGGTGGAAAAACAACTCCTCTGAGGAATAAGTAAACTTTTAAGGAAAGGAAGATGAGATAATTTAGATATATATCAGAAGGGGGCAGTAACTCAGAGAGCAGAAATAGGGATGCTTGATGAGGGGTGGTAGCTCAAAGACAATCCTTTCAGACTAGGTCAGAAATCCATTATTTTGTTGATAGGGCCTTGTTTTGTGCCTGGGCTGGGGCAGGAATGTACTGAGTCTTTTCCAGGGAGGGGTAAGATACTTAAATAAAAGTACATTGGCCTCATTTCAACAGCTTATGTGATCAGTGCAGAGGGTACAGATTAATTATAGAGCATATTTCTCTTAATATTTCCTCTTTTTCAGAATGATAAGGTCAGAAGTCAGATTGGAAGGGATCAAGAAAAGAGTGAGAGAAGAGAAAGTGGAGCTACCTATTATAGACAGCCTATTTGAGAAGTTTAGTCACAGAGGACAGAAAACATCGAGGATAATATAGGAATGATTAAATAAGGGGTCAAGATATTCAAAAGAAGAGATCAGAACTAGTGTAGCCTTGAACTACTTCACCAAAATGAGAAAAGAAAGAGAATGGGGTTAGGGAAAAGAGTGATAACTAAAAAAGAAGTGAGGAATTGAGGAACTGGAAGTCATTATAAAAAAATAAAAGAACAAGATTTGGGGTTGCAAGGCAGAGACAGAAGTAAAACAACATAGATTATGACCAGATAAGGAAATTTTTGATTTCATAAATATAGAAATGGTATATTCATATGTAGTAGCAGGATCAAGGATATTATCTCATTTCGATATCATGAAGAGAGAATCATAAATCATGGTAAATTAATAAATTGGGGAATTGTAAATTAAGGTGCTATAAGGAATATCATGTCTTGGAAGTTTCCTTCTGGATCACTGCATTGTCACAGTTAAGAGGCTTATGCTCAATGAAACTATGAGTCATACCATGTAGGATTGATGAACAAGTCATAGTAGAGAATTCTGACAAAAGGCGATACATTGGAAAGGAAATGGCAAGCCACTCTAGTATCTTTGCCAAGAAAATCCCATGAACAGTACTAAAATCAATGTATATGAATTTGGACAAACTCTGAGAGTGGAAGATAGAAGGACTTGGTGTATTATGATCACTGAGTCAGACAAGACTGAATGACTGAAAAACAAATCTTGGAGACTGGTAGACCATGGGCACCCAAATTTTGATTAGGAGCTAAATGTGGATTGAACGAACCTCAAAACCAGTAGTTGCCAGTAACTTCTAGAGGTAATTGATAGTACAGTGGATAAGGACTGGATCTGGAGTCAGGATGATCTGAATTCAAATATGACTTCAGATACTATATGATATTAACTACAATACTTATCTGATTATTTCTGCTTCATCAACTATAAAATGGGAATAATAATAACATCTACCTCACAGGGATATGGTGAGGATCAAATATATAATATTTATAACAACCAAAACAAAAATTCAACGGCCTGGCACATAACTATGTAAATGCTTGTGGTTCATTCATTTCCAACATATTCAATTCTTTCATAACCCCATTTGGGGTTTTCTTGGAAAAGATACTGGAATGTTTTGTTATTTCCTTCTCTAGGTCATTTTAAAGAGGAGGTTCCCTGGGTTCAGTGATTTGTCAAAATTCATATAGCTAAGTAAATATATGAGAACACATTTGAACTCTGGAAGATGAGTTTTTCTGACATAAGGTCTGGCACTCTATCCATTGTGTTACCTAACTTCTTCCTTCTTTTTTAATGGTTTATTTATTTTCACATTATTACAATAATCCCTCCCCCAATAAAATTGGAGAAACCTCAAGAGAAATGAATTGAGAGGGAAAAATGCGTACTTCAGTTTGTGTTCAGAATCCATCGACTTTGTCTCTGGGATGAGTTACCTTTTTTATCATAAGTCCATCAGAGAAGTTCATTCAATATCTTGTCCCTCAGTTGCTATAATTAGCTGTATTTCCCTCCGTTCTATTTTTCCCCACTCCCATTTATTTTAACCTTTCTTTCTTTTCACCCTATCCCTACTCAGAAGTGTTTTACATCTGATTACCCTCTCCCATTTTCTTCCCTCTCATCTATCATTTATTCCTCCCCTCCCTTTCCCCATCCCCTTATCCTAATCCCTTTTCTCTAATTTTTCTCTAGAATAAGATAGATTTCTATACCCTATTGAGTATGTATGTTATTTCTTCACTGAGCCATTTCTAATGATAATGTAGCCTCACTCATTTCCCCCCCCGCCTTCCCCCCTTCCACTCCATTGAAAAGCTTTTTCTTGACTCTTTTATGTGAAGTATCTTAGCACATTTTTAACTTGTCTTTCCCTTTCTCCCAGTACTTTCCTTAATAATTCATTAACTCCACCTTTATACCATATTGTACCATTATAGTCAACACCCTCCTGTGCTCCTTCTAACTGCTCTTATAAATGAGAAGGCTCACATGAGTTATCAGTATCTTCTTCCCATGCAGGAATATTTGCAGTTCAACATCATTAACTTCCTCATAATAATCCTTCCCATCCACTTTCTCTATATTCTACCTGAGTCCTGTACTTGGAGACCAAACTTTCTGTTCAGCTCTGGTTGTTTCAATAGGAAAGTTTGAAAGTCTCCTGGTTCATTGAAAATCCATCTTTTCCCCTGAAAGAGGATGTTCAGTTTTGTTGGGTAGTTGATTCTTGATTGTAAACCAAGCTCTTTTGCCTTCCAGAGTATCATATTCCAAATCCTATGAGCCCTTAAGGTAGACACTGCCAAATCCTGTGTAATCCTGACTGTAGGACCATGGCAATTGAATTGTTTCTTTCTGGTAACTTATAGTTTTTTCTCTTTGACTTGAGAGCTTTGGAATTTGGCTTTAATATTCCTAGGAGTTTTTGTTGTTGTTTTTTCAGGGGGAGGAATCTCTTTCAGGAAGTGATGGATGGATTCCCTCAATTTCTTTTTTACCCTCTGCTTCTAGGATCTCAGGGCAATTTTGCTGTATTATTTCTTGAAAAATTAAACTTAGACTTTTTTCCTGGTCATGACTTTCATGTAGCTCAATAATTTTAAAATAATCTCTTCTAGATTTGTTTTCTAGGTCAGTTGTTTTTTCAATGAAATATTTGACATTTTCATCTAATTTTTAATTCTTTTGGTATTGCTTTGTTGTTTCTTGATTTCTCTCAAAGTCATCAGCTTCCTCTAGCTCCATTCTACATTTGAAGGAATCATTTTCTTCAGAGAGCTTTTATATCTCCTTTTCCAGCTGACCAATTTTGCTTTTTATGACATTCTTCTCCTCATTTGCCTTTTGGGTTACTTTTTTCCAATTGGCCTAAACTGGTTTTTAAGATGTTATTTTCTTCAGTATTTTTTTATATTTCTTTCTTTTATATTTCTTTCATTAAGCTGCCGAATTGGTTACCTGCATCACTCTCATTTCTCTTCCCAATTTTTCCTCTAACCCCCTTACTTGCTTTCCAAAGTTTTTTTTGAGTTCTTCCATAATCTGAGTCCCTTTCCTATATCTCTTGGAGGCTTTGAATACAGCAGCTTTGACTTTGTCTTCTGAGTGTGTATTTTGATCCTCCATAGAACCAAAATAATTTTCTATGGTTAGGTTCTTCTTTTTCTGTTGTTTGCTCATTTCCTCAGCCTGTGACTGATTACTGCACTTCCAAGGCTTTGGGGATTTTTTGGGACACCTGCTCAGGGACCTTAATTCCTCCAAGGTCTTATGAGAGCCTCTCACTACTATCCTGGCTTGTGCTCTTGCCTATAGATGATCACAAGACCTCCCCTCTGCCCTGGAGCTGTGAAGAAGGTCACTGCTCCTTTATAGTTCTATGGGGGCCAGACTGTGTCGAGGATCTGAGTATGGGCAAACAGTAGAGTCCTGCCCCAGGAATAGCATAGAGACCTCTGCAGTCTCTCTCTCTCCCCCCCTTACTGTCTGTGAACGGGGATGGGTGGCTCAGCAAGTTTCCGCCTCAGGGCTACTCTGACAACAGCACTGTCCAGGAGTCTGTAGTCACCCTAATGATGTGGCAGAGTCCTCTCATTGACCCTCCAAGCCATCCCTGGATCTCTGAGCCAAGAAGTCTGGAAACTACCCCTTCTGCCACAGACCCAGGCACCCAGTGGGCTGTTCCTAGAAGCCTGGAGCTGGCTTGCTCTGACTGGGCATTGGTGTGGTTCTTTCCAACCCCCAGTCCTGGTGAAACAGATCTCTCCCATGGATCTTCTAAGCTGTCTTGGACTGGGAAATTGTATTACTCAGTCTTTTTGTGGGTTCTGCCCCTCTAAATTTTGACTAGAGTCACAATTTGACAGCTTTTGGAGTTTTAGGGGAACAAGTTTCTGGGAATTCCTGCTCTCATGTTGCCATCTTGATTCCACCCCCATCTTTCTTCTTACTGAGTGATGATGGTGGAGAGAAAGTCTGGAAGCAGCCATGGAGGGCAAAAAATATTCAACTCCCTCTCTTCAACCAGTGATTGGAGGAAAATCAGTGAAACTATAGCCAGTGCTAGAAAAGTTCACCAAGAGGACTATGTCTACTACCCAAGAGGTAGCCAGGTCTCAGCTGGAGACAGAAGATAGAAGGAGTCAAAAAAAGAGAAAGATTTAAAATGAAAGCAAGTTTGTTGCCTATGGAGCAGACATTCAAGAGAGCATAGTGAAAGGGATGGATAGATTTACAGTGGTTATTGGAAAGGCTAAGTTGAAGGGGATGGGAATAAGAAATTGAGCAGTGGAGCATAGAGAAAGGGTTTTGATTATGACAGTGGGAGTTCAGAATTGTTGGGATGGGGAGAGAATGAATGAGTGGGAATTTAAGTTGAGGAATGAGTCAGAGAGATTTTCAGTATCCCTAGGGGTTGGCCTCTGGGTGGAATTCTCTCTAGCATTCTTCAAAAGAAGGGGCTTAAATAATGACTTACATAGGAAGCAATGGATGGATGAATAATGAAAAAGTATTTATTGAATGATTAATCTTTGTCACACATTGCACTCAGTTCTAAGTAATGAAAGCTGCAAATAGGAAGAACTGAGCTGAAGAAATTTACTTTATAAAAGGGGGAGGATTTTGGTCTGGGAACTTATAAGGATAGTGTGTGAAGTTACACAAAGTCAACTACTTGTACAGAGTTAGTCTAAGTGACCCCATTTTGAAACCTGATTTAGAAATTTGAGTATATGCTCAGATACTGGGAAGAAGATAGAAGCCAAGAAATGCCCTATGCTTGAGGAATAATCCCATCTCCCCATGGTATTAATGAAAGAGGAGCTGAGGTGGCACTAATTCTATCTCCTCATAATTTTGTGTGCCAGTCAAAATACTTTTGCCTTTACATGTATATTGTTTATTCCTGTCTATGAAAAGCAGAACATTTTGATTCCAGGTTGATCCCATACAACTGTTTATTGACTTGGTATGCTTTCCTTAGTCTGCCTCATTGACTAGGGCAAGATCCAAACCAAGATTTCTTTTAACAAAATCATGGACTAGTCTAATAACTTACTCTTTTAGAAACAATAATATTGTTAATTTGATTGCTATTTTAAGAGAGTCATTAGAGTGTGTAGGTTACTGTGAGACTAAAGATAATGAAGTTTAGTAGGTTCTCATCAATATTTTCCTTCCTTACCCATATTCTCACCACCTTGCTACCTGGACCAGAAACCATACCCTAGAGGACTTGACTTTTTCAAATTCAGAATTCCCTCCCAGAGGCTCCCAAAGAATAATTGTTTACTCCCCAAGTGTAGCCCATTATATCAGTCTTGATACACTCTAGTCATGTTTCCCTTTATTTCCTATTATCTTCTGACCTTTCCTCTTTGAGCAGAAACTATGCTCTATAAGACTAATTATTTCTCATCTGGAGCCCCTGACTGGAGGTCCTACTGTTCTCATTGATGTCTTCTGTGGCCTATTATATGTAGGCCAGTTCCATCACCCTTCATTTTGCTATTGTATTGTACTTCTCCAAAACCATATCACTATCATATATATGCTTGTGTGTCTGTGTAGGAACTCCTTGAGTTTGACCTTAAAAATAATTAGATTAAATATGTGTTAACCTTCAGACTTTGGCTTCAGGAAAGAACAAAATAGAATTTGATTAACATATATGTTTATTAATATTTCCTTAAAAATATTAATTTTTTTAAGTTTGCAGGTGTGTGGGGGGGTCTGTCTAGAGAACCAGACCCCCAAGATGGTGTCTTATAACTGAGTTCTCATACATTTCTCTATCAGGAAGTGAGATCTGAACATTTACTTCTCCATCAAAGAAGCATATGTATTTCAATTTAACCACACCTACTAGGAAGTATGAACCAGGAGGACATGCCAAGAAGGGAATGGCTACTTCCAAAACCATGATCTTTATGCCTTATCAGTTTATGCCAAGACCTTTGCAAATGTACCTCTTCTCCCTCCAGGTTATCAGCTCACCTTTTGACTATTAATGGGGATTAGAGGCCATTGATAGGTATGGATACATATATGTATATATGCATACATGTCTGTATGTGCCCATGTATATATACATATATATGTATATATACATGGGTATAGGTAAAGGAATGGAAGGCATATATATAATAATATATATTATATTATATATATATATGCAGAGGTAAAGGAATGGAACATATATGTATCTTCCATTCCTTTATCTTTGTTCCTTTTTACTCCTTTTCTCATTTCTGAAACAGTAATTAAATCAATATTTTTAATACTATTGTTAATACTATTGGAACGAATCCACATTTCCTGATGACTCCAATTACCATTCCTGTATTTTTGATCCAAAATAAGTTTCCCTGGACAAATCCCAAATGCTTTGTTGCCTCCTTTAGAAGTTCTCTTTAAAGGCACAAATACGTTAGATGTTGTATTTATTTGCAAAACACTGTAGTAAGTTCTGGGGATATAAATACTGCTTAACAATGTTTTTTGCATTCATTCATTCATTCATTTACTCAGTTCATTAATTCAGTAGATCTGCTCCCCAGGGCAGGAGTTTAGCTGATCTGACAGATTTCTCCTAGAATTTGCATATTAGAAAATACTGTAATCCACCACTTTCCCTCTCTCTTTGTTTGCCTTTCAGCAGTCTACCTAGAGGCTCTTCTAGGAGAGCCTTATTACTCTATAAATAGTATACTTTGTCTTTCCTTGTGTCTACCCTAAACTCTTCATGTTGCAGTTAAATGATTTCCTCTTTAACACTTTCTCACTGATAGAGAACAGCTGGTGTCCATCTTATCTCTAAGAGCAAAGAAATTTTTATCTTTCTATGATAATAGGACAGATTCAGGCAGATGGAATATAGGACAAGAGTATGAATATCTTGTTTTATTATCATTGAATTGGAGAGATAAAAATGAATATTTTATTTTATTAGCTTGTTTAATTATTCGAACTTAGTGTTTGCAAAAAAACAAAACAAAGCAAAACAAAAGCAAAAATCCCCTAAAATAATAATCTATGCCAATTTTCAGATGACTTCTCACTTTCTATCTACAAAAATGCATTTTTTTGAGAGTTGAATGGAAATCTAGACAGATTCTCCTTTCCCCCTTTAGGTAATTGAATGGAAAATATTGGAATTCTAAATTTAAAAGGTCTTTCAATATTTTTTATTGCCACCTTTCCTTTATAAGAAATCTAATGGCAGTATTTAGAACCAGGAAAGAGAAACCAAAAAGCTATGGGAAATGAAAAGACAATTTTATCAAATATCTGGTTGTGGATTTTCATATTAATTGCATGGTATAAATACTATGTTTCTGGCAAATATAGCCTGACCTATAAATATAATAATGATGAAATAAATTTTGGATCTCTGCAGGATGACAGTGAATTTGTATAGCAAGAAATGGAACAATAGATTTAAGTAGCATTTTCATGACCCTTTAGAAGCTCTGGGATACACATTTATAGTTCTAGTGAGTTTTCCCAATAGAAACTTTAATAAAAACTTCTCTTAAATATATAGGACTGGGTAAAAGATAAACTGAGAAAAATAAAATTTAAATAGTGGTCTGAGGAAGAGTAGATTTAAATAAAATTTTTCTCCCAAAGCACAATTCACCATATACACTTTCACAATGCTAAAGTTTATTTTTATATGACAGGATTGTATTTACATGATATATAGTTGCATAAATACTATATACACAGGGGGCAATGTCACAATTTACTGCCTTGCTAGTCTTTTAGAGTTCATTTCTAGACTCAGGATGATACTGATTTGCTGCCCTGTATCTGCCCCCATATCCATCTTCAGCAGCTGATTCATGGGTTAACAGCACCCAAGGGAAATTTGGCATACAACAGAATGTGTTTAGACTTTTATATGTTCTTACATTTACTGAAAAGTATTATTGGCATTTCCAATTTATTTTCTTGGGTAAGACTTTAATGTTAGCCACCAAAATGTAGGCAGAGCCTATTATGTAAATATTGCTGGCCTTCATTCCTTTACATCACATCTCATGCCTTATATTACTATTGAAGAGCACGTTTTTTAAAGATTATGGAGGATATTATTTTAAATATATTGGCATTGTCCTACAACAAATACTGCATAAATGTGCTCATTCATTTGGGTAAGTAAGAAAGAAATTCATAGATATTTTTCTTCCATAGAGTGATTTTTAGGGATTCAAGCATAATAAAAAGGGGTTTGAGTGAATATCATGATATTCCTTATATCCATTTGACTGTGCAGAAACTTTTAGAACCTTATTTTTCTCTAGGAGAGTGTTATAGTGTTCAAAGAATGTCTTTACTTTGCTAGCTAGTAGAGACAGAGGGAGTCTCAAAATTGCATACTTAGCCACATTAACCCAGTCTGGGGGTACCAAATCTAGAATGCTTATTGCCTGAGATTAGTTCTCCAATTTTTTTCTAGTGATCCATTAGTTATTCTCTCCTCCCAATCTCACCCTTCAGATCAAGATCTTTGTTTTCCCAGAAACACAAGGATAGGATATAAACTAATTCCTATGTTCTGATTAACCAACACACTCATACAAAGGATCAACTGAAGAAGGATATAGTTGGCAAGGAATTTCTAGTTAATGGTGTTAGACACAAAAAGTCTACTATGAAATAACTTTTATCAGCAATCTAAAAAAGAGAGTGAGAAGGGGAATCAGATCACTAGCAATAAGCAAGTTGACAATGGACAATGGTTATGCTGTATGCGTGTATTTGTGTTTGTGTGTGTGTGTGTGTGTGTTTCTCTGTAATTATTTTCAGGTTGTCTCATCCAAGCACATTTGATTTCCTGGTTCATTCTAGTGAATGAACCCAATTCTATTTATTTTCAGCTTATTGATAGACATTCATTTTGAACATTTATTAATTGCCTTCTCTGTGTGAGAATATATAATATGTTTTGGGATATATAACTGGATATAATGTATACCATATTTTATAGAATTTTTAATTCAATGAAAGGAAGAGAGAAATGACATAAATACAATAACTATAATACAGAGTAGAGTAAGATAAATTTGAAGAAGAGGTAGAACTAAATTTCTAAGACACATTTGATGGAGGAGAGTTCACTTACCCTAGTCTGTGACCCTTTATGTCCATTTTGAGGCTTGACTCTGTGCTACAATTCCAGATATTTGTCTTCTTGGTTACATATCCATCTCCATAAGAGTTGGTCTCCAGAAGATGACTGAAGATCTGGCCTGGAAGCCAGGCTAGTGGTCTAGGGGTGTGCTGCCATTTCCAGATTTTAAAATAATTTTATTGGTCTGTGAGAGATGATGAAAGGGATGTATTCAAAGAAACCTCAGCAGACTTTTATGAACTCAACAGAGTGAAATGGATAGACTCAGGAAGACAATTTGCACAATGTCTACAATAATGTAAAGGGAACAATTTAACAACTTTGATCAATGTAATATCTATTGACTCAGAAAGGCTGATTATTAAGTACATATCCCATCTTGTGGCAGAAATGATCAGAATAGAATAAGTTAAGCTTTCTTAGACTTGTCTAATGTGCCATTTTATTTTGACTATATTTATTTGTTATTTAGGTGGTTTTTTTTTCCATTTGTGTAGCAGTGCTGGTGAGGGGATTTGGGGTTGTGTTGCTGTGCAAAAGAAAAGGAATTAAAGAATATAAAAATCAAAAAGAATAAACAAAATAGGGGGCAGCTAGGTGAAGTGAAGAGGCCACCTGCCCTGACTCCCTGCCCTGGAGTCAGGAGGATTGAGTTCAAATCTGATCTCAGACACTTAATAATTACCTAGCTGTGTGGCCATGGGGAAGTCACTTATTCCAATTGCCTTACACCCCCCCAAAAAAAAGCAAGCAAAAAAGAATAAAGAAAATAGAAGTAAGCCCAGAAAGGGACAAAACTGAGCAATTTAAGACCACCTTTTACATTTTAATTTTTTTTGAAAAAAATTCTAAATAACAACTATTTGTTTTTTGATTATTGAAAAATTCATCTTTATTGATGCTTAAATTCCCAATAAAAAGGGAAATAAACAAACTCTAACATCCCTTTCAGATCTAAATAAATATATAATGCTATGATCTTATGGTAGAGAAGTATTCCCTAATTTTGAATTTGAAATATAGAATGCATATAACATGAGAGCAGGGATGACAGTTCTTGTTATTTTTGTTGCTTTCTTTTACATTCTCATAAAAAGTAAGTGCTCAATGGTCTTCATCTTCCTTTTTTCCTTCTTGTTTCTACCTGCCAACTTTTTTTTGCTATTTTACTCTTCTAATAAGTATAGTTAGTTGTTTTAGTGAATTGAGTGCCTGGATTCAGGAAGACCCATTTTCCTTCTCTGTAACATGCAATAGAGAAGGAAATGAGAAACCACTCCAGGATCTTTGCCAAGATAACCCCAAGTTGGGTCATGAAGTGTTGGGCAACTAAAAAATGACTAAATAACCACAAGCCCCTTTGATGAGAAGGTTTGCCAAACCCTTTTTCAGGGATGCACATCCACCTTTGACTTCTAACTAGCACTCAACTATCACTAGTGACTCCAAGAAGCTGGAATATGTGCAGTGGCCACATCACAGGAAAACTGTATCAGCAGATGGGCTTATATAGGTTGAGAGTAATTGAGAGACCTCAAACTCATTAGTTAGGGGGATATATACCTAAAGCATGAGACTTCCCTCCAGTGGAATGTACAGATGAAAACAATTTGTTCCAATGGCCATGAAAGCAGCTGAAGACATGTCCTGTCAATGGACTTCAATGAATCTGGAATTGTTTGGAAGGCCAATGATTTTGAACAAGGTTGTTTCACTTAAATCCAATTCACAAAAACATAAAGAAATCACCCTTCATCCACTATTTTACTCTAGTATTGTGATGTTATTGGTTCTCTTCAAAAATGAAGGATGAACAACAACTCTTGTAACATGTTATACACAGTTTACCTGCAATCATCTGCTTCTGGATGATCACACATGCAAGCTCCTTGACTGCTTTTAATTAATCATATTTGAATCAGCATTAAAGCAGTAAGGGTTTTGTGATTAAGAAGTTATCTTCATTGAACAAGAAGAGTCAGAAGACCATTAAAAAATGGAATGCTTCCACCTTGCTATCCCTTCTTCCTTCTATCACTCAGTTGTCATTATGTGATTCTCCTCCTTAAGGATGGGGCAGGAGGTATTTCTTCACCATTCTGCTCTTAGATGACAATTAGGACAGCCAAGCTCATGTAGGTGAATTTGGTTCTAGTTTCCAGGATGACTAGCTTTGTGATTATTTACTCATAATTGAACATTGATTTCAGATCCACAGAATTTAATAGTTAAAAGAGATTTCAGTGACCAAAGGAAAAACCCTCTATAATATACCTAACCAGTAGTTCTTTAATTTCTATTTCACATGCTCCAAGGAAAAGGAGCCCATCAATTCTAATAGTATGTGATTCCACTTGGATAGCTCTGATTGTTAGGAAGATTTCTCCCCACCTACACCCTCCTCCACAAACACTAAGGTTACATTTTTCTCTTTACAATTTTTACCTATTACTACTGAAGTAGAGGAAATATTGGATAGAGAAATATATTTTATAATTTATCTGTTCCTTCTGCACTGCTCAAGTGTCTTACATTTAACATTGCTCAAGACAATATACCACCATTCCCTAATTGTCCAAGTTATTGATAGTACTTCTTCCCTCCCTGCAAGGACAATCCCCTAACAACAAAACCATGAAACTCTGCCCTAACCTGGAAGGATTAAATCTTTGAGCAATTTCCCTTCCTCAACAGATCCCTCAGTTCCTCATCACTACTCTCTGACCTCCCACCTGTGCCTAAATTTTCTTACTTACCCCTTTAAAAGCTCACCTTCTACTCCCTTGAGTTGCTTGTCTACTGGTGAAGCTAGCCTCCACTTGAGGAGCTTGATTCACCAGGTAACTTCTCATGCTTTTATACCTTTCCTTACTATTCATCCTCTCCTGGCAGCTTATATTGTTGGTTTAGTTGATGTGGCTGCTGCTGCTAATCCCCTTACAGGATCAATGGCTTTTAAGTACCTTTATTCTTTTTTTCTCTTTAGTTTTTGCTAACCACAGCAATACTTAAATACACCTTTTTGTCCCTAAAATTTCTTCTGGACCAATGTCAAACTTCTACATGAATTCTTTTTTTTTAAAGTTTTTGTAAGGCAATGGGGTCAAATGACTTGCCCAAGGCCACACAGGTAATTATTAAGTGACTGAGGCTGGATTTGAACTCAGGTACTCCTGACTCCAGGGCCGGTGCTCTATCCATTGTGCCACCTAGCTGCCTCATTCTAAATGACTTCTTTCATGTTTACCTGAACTTTTAGCTGGCTACATTTTCCCCTTGTATCATTCCCAGTCATGGGACCAAAAAGAACAAATCAAATCCCTCTTCTACTAGATAGCCTACTAGATATATGGTACCTAGTCTGTCGCCCCTGAAATCTTCTCTTCCCCAGGTAAAACAATTCCTCAGTTCCTTCAAATGATCCTTATAACTTACTATCTCCCACCCCAACATACACAAATAGCCATGATTTAGGGATACTACCCTCCCTGATGGTCATTACCTTGAAACATTCCAACTCTCAACTTCAGTGATCTCATATGATGGACACGTCTTAAGACTGGTAAGTCTGGCTTCATAAGCAACTTGGTGAATTCAAAAAGTCCAGACATCCTGAATTCTCAGTTTTTGTAAACTGTTTTTTTTTTTTTTGGATGGAATATCTAACAACTAATCCAGTACTCTTTTTTTATTTTTTTAGTTTTTTGCAAGGCAATGGGGTTAAGTGACTTACCCAAGGCCACACAGCTAGGCAATTATTAAGTGTCTGAGGCTGGATTTGAACTCAGGTACTCCTGACTCCAGAGCCAGTGCTATATCCACTGCACCACCTAGACGCTCCTAATCCAGTACTCTTAAAGAAAATGATCAGCAGTTTAAGAATTAGCCTAGTCCTGACTTTGCTTTCCTGAAGAATTCTACCTTAAAGTGGACAGAAGATAAAACACATTAAAATGTATAATGCCTATTCAGAAGTCAGTAAATAATTTATATTTTTGATGGTTTTAAATCCCAAATTCCCAGAATTATACAGTAATCATTATTAATGATGCTGTTTAAATTATGCTAGTTTTTGTATCAATGTGCATTTGTGAGAGCCTTTTGTGTTTAGCATTTCTACTTTTTGTTGTAAAATAAATATTGGTTCTATACCTAATTTACATTATACATTTATTATCTTTCTGTTCTCCACACTGTAGTCAATTTTAATTAAGCATTAACTAATTTTTTTCCCCAAGGGCACTGAGATGGAACTGTAATGATCTAGAGCATTAGCAAAGGAATCTGACTTTTTGGAGAAGTCAAGTCCACCAGAACTAGATTCTGTCCACTAGTTCAGATCCTGTATGAGAGTCTGGGAGAGAGTGTTTGTTAAAGGAGAGGGCAATGTCTTGAGTTCACCTGGGCCCAGAACCAAGAATGGTTTCAATTGCTAGGTTCCTTTTTCATTTTCTCTCCCTTTTCTATTTCTCCCTCAAACCTAAGCCCATCACCAACACCTAGATATTGTTCAGTCCAGCTAGAAGTTTCCAAAGCTGAAGACATTACTGACTATTAATGGATGACTAACTATAGTCAAAGTGTTCAGGTTTGAATCTTAGTAGATTCTTTTTGGTATTTACTCCATCAACTTATGTTTTATTCAAAATTATTCAGGCACCTAATCTCTCCTCATATGGCACCTACAACATATACACAATCTGGAAATTATCTGGTAGACTAAGACTTCCTCCCTATCTCTGAAATAAGTATTCCAAGGAGGCATAAATATGCACCTGCCCAAGAGTTTGGTCTCTGGGGTGTAGGATTCCAATTTGATATAATGATGCTCAGCTACTATCTGATGCCATTGTATGTTTTATCAGTCACAGCAGATATCCTCAGCACTTTGCTATCCACTCTAATGACCATCATATCCACAGCCGATAGCATCTCGTTGGTAAAATTATTGGAATGATGGAACTAATTCTGCATGCCTTGAAGATTCTAAAATTGTCTGGTTTAGGATAAATGAGGCATTTAGGCTGTCATCCAAGTGCAATGCTGCCACAGGGGACAGCTCTTGGTAGAACTTTGTCAAGAGAAAGGAGCTAAGTAGGTTTGCTATGGAACAGTTTCTGTGATTACATTACACAGATATTACAACTGGTTTATGTTTTAAGTTTTATATAACTGCTCCTGTTGCTATAAAAATGTTTTTATTATCCTAAAAGCAAGGTACTGACATTTTAATATCCAGCATCATAGTCAAATGACATTTATAACAATACCTAGTAAATCTACAAAACTCCTCACTGCACTATCATGATTAGTTTGGAAAGCAACTATAAAAGCTTAATGCAGGATCATGTTTCCCTCCTTAGAGACCAAATAACTCCTAATTTAATGAATGAAATGAAAGAATACACACACACACACACACACACACACACACACACACACACACACACACACACACACACACACACACACATATATATATGGATACAGCTAAGAAAGTAATTATAATTTATTTTTGCAATTTTTTTTCTAATTTGTTAAATGGTAAAAAAGCTAATGTGGGAGGAATCCTTAGAAATCACCTAGTCCAATGCCTTCATTTTACATGACAGGAAATTGAGATGCAGAAAAGAAAAGTGCCTGAAATGGGTTTTAGAGCTCATTTTCTTGACTATGAATCTTGTGCTCTATTTACTATTCCTCTGCCATTCAGTATCATTGGGTAATCATAAATATCCATTGTGTTTTAGAGAAACTCTGCTTTATTATTAACAAAATCTGTTAGATACTCAGGCTTTTAAATAAGTGTTCATTTAGTGTTTCACTTTTTTAAAATGAAACTTAACCTTCCTTGAAGGGGACTGCAACCTTCATGACCTTTTCTACTGTATGTCATTCCTCCCATTTCCCCAGACCAGAGGGTGATAAGACAAGCAAGACTTTTTCTCTACACCAGTTATATCAAACTCAAATACAAATACATCCATGTGGGCTGCATGTTGATTTAGAAAACTGAAATTTAACATTATCTATGTTGGTTTCCAAATATCATTTTAATTTGGTTCATTGAGGAGTTTTTCTTGAGTTTAAGAATTGGGAAGGGTATGAGTATTATGAAGGGGAGTATTGTATAAAAAAATCTGAAAAAGACAAGAAGAGAGGGGCAGCTAGGTGGTGCAGTGGAAAGAACACTGGCCCTGGAGTCAGGAGTACCTGGGTTCAGATCCAGCCTCAGACACTTAATAATTACCTAGCTGTGTGGCCTTGGGGAAGCCACTTAAACTCCATTTGTTCTGCAAAAAAACCTTTAAAAAAGGGAAAAAAAGACAAGAAAAGGTAAAGTTGTGGAAAATTTTAAGAGGCATCATATTTGGGACAGCTAGGTGGTGCAGTGGATAGAACACTGGCCCTGGAGTCAGGAGAAACTGAGTTCAAATCCAGCCTTAGACAATTTTACCTAGCTGTGTGAACTTGGGCAAGTCACTTAACCCCATTGCCTTGTAAAAAACAAACAAAAAGAGGTATTATATTTAATCTTTGAAATAATAGGGAGCCACTGGAAGTTATTGAGTTAAAGGGAAGCATGAATGTCAAGGTCAGAGATTCAAGAAAATTATTTTTGTAGCTATGTAGGGAATGGAGTGAAGTGGGGAAAGACTTGAGGCAAGAAGACAATTAGAAGGTTACTGTCATTTTCCAATTGAATAGTAATAAATCTCTGTTCAAAGATATTATTTGTGTAAGTGGAAAGAGGGGGATGCATATGAGACATTATGAAGGTAACAATATGAATGGAGAAATGACAAAGATTTGGCAATTATTTGGAATACATACTGAGTCAGTAAGAAGTAAAGGATAACACTGAGTTTGTGAGCCTGGGCTATTGGAAGGATTATGATACCCTCAACTTGATTGAGAAGTTCAGAAGAGGGGGATAGGTTTTTAGAGACAGATTTTATTTTAAAAAGACAATGAATTTTACTTTGGAAATACTGACCTTGAGATTCCTATGGAAGATACAATTTAAAATAACAATTAGGCAGTTGGTAATGCCAAACTAGAATTTGGGTTTGAGATTAACTAGGTGAAGAGATCTGAGAATCATCTCCAGAAAGATAATTGAATGAATGGGAACTGATGAAGTCAACAAATGGGAAAGCCTAAGAAGGCTCATGTAAGAGTCTTATAGAGACTTTAACAATTAGTTTATCAATGATGATACAGCTAAAGAGGAAGAACTGGGAGAGAGCAGTGTTGTAAAAACCTAGGGAGAAGAGAGTGTCCAGAAAAAGGTGAGCACAGAGGTTAAGGTGCTGAGGATTGAGAAAAGACCAAAAGATTAGAGAATTAACAGAATCTTTAGTAACTTTGGAGAGAACAGTTTCAGCTTACTACTTTAGAGTGGTTATTTATATATGTGTGAATCTCCTTAAACTGCAAATTTTATGAAGGATGTGACAGGGTCATAAATTTTGAATTTTCCCTAATATTCTACAAATGTAATAGAAAAGAGCTGGTGATCCAAAGACCCTCTAATGACTTGATTTTCCCCTTGCTTAATTGATAAAGTTATACAATGTAAGGAGCATGTCCAGTCATATTTATACTTTGTCATTTCTTTACAGGTGTGAAGTGCTCTGATCAAATGGAATTAGCAGTCATCTAAGTCATTGGTTGGGTAAAGTTTCAGTCACATCCCTTGGTGGCTTTTAAAAAACAAGACAAGTTTTATAGGAAGAGATTTAGGACAAGAGGAAACTCAGAAGAGTTTGAACTATAGAGGTGGTCAGAGGATCCAGGCAGTCAGGTGAAGAAATAAACTCAACTTGAGAAGAAATTTGTTCCTTTCCCCTTTGGTACTTTAGGGGGGATTTTTCTCTCTACTTACTCCACCCTGCCACACACTATTGCTTAGTGTTCAGCAGTAGAACTGCTTACCTAAGAGTTGCTTCTCCTTTATCACATGTTCCTGTGCTCTCTCTCTCTCTCTCTCTCTCTCTCTCTCTCTCTCTATATATATATATATATATATATATATATATATATATATATGATGTGTATAAATATATTTATATTTACATACTCTATCTATCTATCTATCATGGTATATATTTAAAAACAAAACCTTTATTCTTTCTCTGGTTTGAGTAGATCACTAAAACATTATGTCCTAGAAGTCTAAGTTTCCAGAGAGAGAGACCATTGCCTCATAGTTACATTCAAACTCTTTCAGAATCTTTGGATTAGCCCTCTTGAGGGCCATGCAATTTTTTTAATATGCAATTTTCATATTTACTGCTCTAATTCTAATTCTAATTCTCCTAACTAGTATGTTTTCTATCTATACAACTAGACACTCAAAATAATGATACTTTTAGTTTGAAAAATACTCACTTAAAATAAGGCAAAGAGAATAAAAATAGTATAGGTGATAATATAGTAAATCAAATAACTAAAAAGTATCACAAAATATGATACACATGAACTCAACTCACGCTGTCCAGGAAATCAGAATATTAAAGAGTGGACACACATACTTACAGGAACCTGGTAGAAAAGGAAATAGAAGGAAACTCTTCTATTTTGGACAACTCACAATTCTAGACAATATGTTTCAGTGTTATTTGTCAATTCAGAAACACCTGCACCACAGAAAACTGCTTTTCTTTACCCTGATTAACTATCGATTCATACTGCTCTTCAACTAAGGAAATCCTCTTCTCTTTTCCATTAGAGCATAACATTTACAAACTCCTTCAATTAACCACCATCCTTATAAAGAGGCATTCAGAAGTGTTAACTCTTTATGTGGATAGTAGTTCTCTTTAAGCTAGAGTTCTTCAAAGTTAATCAAATTGGCTACCTCTGGACTATTCAGATGAGATGAGAAAATTATCCACTCATCCAGATGCTTCTCCAATCAGAATGGAATTCATGGCAACACAGTATTGATTTTAACTCTTTAAACCATCCCAGGAGGATACCAAAACAATGGCAAAGCCCTGTCTGTTTTTCCCTCTCAAACCAAGGGAAGCAACAAAGAGCACCAAGCCCTTAAGAGAAGTTTCATCTCTCCCTACTTTAGGTGATGCTGAGGGGTCAAGACTTGTCACTGGAACCCCTGGTCAATGAAGTTAATTCTCTCTATGACCAATCAGATATCACACAGCTGAAGCTTAGCAGTCAGATGCTGCTAACCAATACATATCCAACAGAGCAGTTTTTTGCTTCCCCTGCTGTGCAGTCAATTTTTCTTCTCAGGTTCCTTCCATAGCCACTTCCATTTCCTATCCACTCCAGTGACTTAACTGAGAGATCCTGATTCTCAATGATTCACCTTTCTCTTAAAAAAGTCTCAACTTCATTAATTTCCACTATCAAATCAATAGCAATTGCAAATTATCTCAGTCTGCCCATGTTTATATCCATTATTTTCTTAATTTTTCCCACTTTAGTCATGAAATAGTATATGAAAATTAGAAATCCTCCTTATCTTTTGTTCCCTTAAAATTATATATTTCTTGACATTCATATTTCCTTAATTTAAAAAAATAAATAAAAGATCTTGCTTTGTTCCATTAAACTAATCCTACACAAATGGGAATATGACTCCACATTGTTGACAGAGATTTGACTCCTCACACCACAATCCATATCACTTCCTGTCCTGAACTGTCGAAAACCCAACAGAAAGCTGTATATCATCTTCCTGCACATGTATTTGGAGTGTGATCTTAAATTTCTAGTCATGTTAAATATCAAATGTCCATCTATAAGAGCAGCAATATTTTGCAACCTTTGGCAACATAAATTTCTTTCCACAAAAAAGATACTTATTTTTCTTTTCATCACTAAACTTCTCTACTTATCACAAAGTGATAGTATGTGTTATATGTGGAATGTATTCCCTTCTTCCTGTAGTGCTCATTCAGTTGTTCATTCCTTCTACAAACCTTTCCTGATCCTTACTACTACTCCAGTTTATTGAGGGCAAGGACTTTTTTCTTTTCTTTTTTGTTGTACACATCATTTTCTACTCTGTTAACACTAAATATTTGTTGATTTGGATTGAATTAAAACTTTGGAAAACTATTACATATGGTGGTGTATGTGTATGGAAGTTATCAAACAAAGTTTCCCATCCAGCATGAAAAATTATTCAGAATGGAAAAGTGGTAACAATGGAAGATAAATTTGATCTTTACTTGTACATTACCACTCCAAATTTACACTTTGTATGATTTGTATTGAATTTCCTGGCAACTGTATAGTGAAAAGTAGAGATTACTAAAAAAAAAACCATTTTCTACATAGAAAGGAAAGAAATAAAAAGACTTCTACATTTTGTGCAATTGCATAAACCAGAAACAAAATCGTGCTTACAAGAGAAAGCAAATATTTTAAAATTTTAGAAATATTTTTGGGAACAGAGAATTGGCATTGGTTCAGTTAATGCTATATTGATTCAGGATAATTATTACAATTAAAGGTAGTGAAATTTTTGGTACCCCATTATCTTTTTTTAAACCACTATATATCTTACATAGGTGGCACACAATTTAGCATGTTTAAAGATAGCTAATGTTGGGATTCTGATCCCTGATGTGCAGATTGGCAAGACCTTTTGTACATCCAGAAGGTACTTTATTTTCAGGAAAACTAAACATTTTATAACCCTGTTCTTAGATATACACATACACGAAGATCTAATGATGATTTAGAAATAAAGATTGTCATAATCTCCCCTGCTGTCAAGTATTGCTCTTTGGATTATGTGGATCTGCTATGGCTTTTATAGCACTATGGACAAACTAATGATGAATTAGATATTACTATTAGCAGAACAGAAGGCAAAAATGTTTTCAATGCATCTGGCTCTTAGTTTAAGTTGTTAAGTGGCTTTTTGAGAGTCATAAGGGGACAATGCTGGCTATTAGTAGCTCCTGAATAATGCAGGCTGGGTTTGATTTGAAACATTTTGAACAGGTTAAGTTTCTTATTTATTTGTCATGCCTTTTCTTTGTTCAAAGCAGCTGCTTAATTTGAGTAGCTCTTTATTTCAGCCAAGTTGAAGGGAGAACTCTAAACAATAGCATGCTGGATAAAAATATGACTTAAGAATTTAACGGTAATTGGCTAGAAGTGCTTGGTTGAGAATAAAGAGAAAACAATTGGTAAAGAGAGAATTTTTCTTTTATAACAAATATAAAATATCCTTAGGAAAATAAAATGCCAATTACTACCATTTTCATAGAACAAAAGTTAGAATAAGGGTGAAATTGAATATATTCAGATGAGATTCTTTTATAAGTTCTATCTGATTATGATGTTATTTGATGCATAGAAAATACCATTTTCACCCTGCTAGTTTCAAGTTAGTGTTTGATGCAAATCTCTGATTGCTTTTTTCAATGCCCAATTGTGGAATCATAAGTCCTTAAAACATGTTTCTATTCTTTTCAAAGCTAAAAACAATAATATTTTAAGAACCATTAATTTAATGAAAGGTATCTTACACTTAGCTAGAATAATGTATCAACAATTTTTATAGCCTTTATATCTACAAATCTTAAATAACTGAACCCACAACAATGAATTCTATGTATTTCTGGGTTTGATAACTATTTGACAAAAGCACATTTCCAGGCACCAGGGTACCAGTGCCTGGATGACAGAGGTCAAAATGAGTGACTATGTCTTCCTAAACACCTGCCATATTACATTGTCAAACCCAGACATAAAAATAGTAAAAATGTTAATAAATACCCACATAGGAGACTCCATTATCTCACCTGTTAACCTTCAATAGTTGGAAGAAATCTAACAAACTGTCCATGTCTATGCTGAAATTGTCAGGAAACATGCTTTTTATAAGGGAATTATATCTATGAATCAACAAGTTTTATTATGTGGGGAAATTTCCTTAGCCCTTTTGGTGACCTCTGATTTTGTGAAAATGCCCTAGTTATGGTCCCCACCCTATCCAAAACTTAAACTCTCATTTCTGCTGCTTAAAACTCTATCCATTCTTTTAAAAGTATTTTGAATACCTTCCATGAAGCCTTCCCTGATCTCCCAGCTAAAATGATCTCCTTAACCTTGGTATCGACTTGTATTTACTTTTTTTGCATATGCTTGATTTTATATTATGCTTATTTTTTATAGAAAGGGCAAAATAGTACAATTGACAGAAATTCAATAATGGAGTGTGAATCTGAACTTATATCTTATTTCCAATAGATATTAGCTACATGAACATCAGGAAATCATTGAAACTCTTTGTGCCCTAGGAAACTCTCCTCTATATTTTTTAGTTTTAAGAGAGAGTTGCCTATACATAGATCTATGAAATCATAGGGCTAAAAAAATCTAACAAAAAAGATAAAAGCAAACAAAGGGGAGGGAAGGAAGGGAACAAAGAGAAAGAAAACATGAGAAGGAAAGAGAGAAAAGGAGAAAGAAGAAGGAAAAAAAGGAGAGAAAGAAGAAGGAAGGTAACCAGAATAATAACAACTGAAGAGTTGAGAAAATATGAGTTAAATATTTTATATATATAGTTAGACACAGCTGGTGTATTGGTTAGTGGTTACTAACCTTTCTTTAGGAAAGGAGGGACTATAGGAGGAATATAGTCAGAAAAAATTACTATAAAAGCAAAATAAATAAATATATGATAATTTTAAGAAATACTACAGGTATTAATTAAAAATCCAATACAATCAAAATTTTGCATCTTCTTTATCAATAATTTGAGTATTGAGTGCATCTTAACTACCTTACCAGAATAAAATTATCCTTTTTCATCTTCTATCTTGCTAATCCAGCATCTAGCAAGATGACAAACACCTTAAAAAAACAATAAATGTTGATATTAGTTGGAAACATTTTGTATTTGCATAGTAACTATGAGTGAACCATAATATTCAAAGCATGTGCAAGCTTCCACTATAATGTAACTGCTGGTATCCACTGAAGTATGAAGATTCCTATACTCTTTCTTGTCTATTATTTTCTTTGCTTTTGATGCTGCATGTCAGTTTTGAACTTTATGCTTAAAGAATTTGAGTGGTAGTTTATCACATGAAACAGAGAAAGAAAAGGGTTGCTTATTTATTTGTCAATAATAGACAAAATTAATTTTTTTTGAAATTTCTCTTCATTATAAAGTTAATATCATGATCCTAAACATATATGGAAAATTATATAGCAATAATCTATGCCTATTATCAATGCTTAATAAATGAAGTGATCAAATAGGGAAAAACTCACAAAATCAACTCATCTTCCATTAATAAACTCCATCTGCCATTTTATGGCACATACACAAACTGCTATAGGAAGATGCCAAGACAATTTAGAATTGCCTTCTCTGAAAGCCTGAGCCAGAGCTAATTTCATTCAAAGGATAAATGAGTAAAAGATTTCTTTGCCAACTGACAAAATGTAATGATTCATGATTAATGAATCTTTGTTTTTCCTGCAGAAACCTCTTCTTAAAGCATGGTAATGTAGTAATCCAAGGTGGGGGAGGTGCAGGGAGAAAACAAGGAGCTTAAAATATATGGACAACAAACTGTACATTAGAGTTAGAATATACAATTTGAAGAGGATACTATCTACAAGTACAGAATAATGTCTTTTTAACCTTATAAGGATAGGTGTGGGGCATTTTAAACATTCCTCTATCCTATATGAGGAAGAGATTAGGTTTTCTCTAGGAACAAGCTTTCTCTATTAAAATATTATTGCTCTGATGATCAAAGCTAATTACTGGAAATGCCATTAACTTTCACGGAGTCATTCACTTATGACTTGTCTTTTAATTATAAAATTGGAATCACATTTTAACAGAGTATGCCGTGTGGTTAATCGTGAGTTTCCAGGGTTAGTTGAGGAATAACAGTCACTGCAAACTAAATGGAAAACATGAATGGATTATTATTTTTATCCTTAATTACATAGGACATAGTGCTCATTCTGAATGAAAGAGAGCTACTTAGCAAGTTTCCTTGTTGTCCTCTCATTTTTACCAACGATACTGCCACTGGTCTATTTACTCATTGTTTACTCTTACTGGGAATTGCTTGCTAATTTTGCTTCCTAATCCTATATGCTACTATCTCCTTTGATTCTGGGTATTCATTGGATGCCATTGCAAATTTTCTTCCAAATTGTAGAAAGCATACTTTATAATTATTTTTGTTGCCATGCAATGCAAAGTTTTTGAATTATTTCTATAAATTGAAATATTAACTTGGATTTGATCATGATGTGAGATTGTGATTAATCAGGTGAATAAAGGTGAGTGTTAATATCCAGTATCTACAATCTGCTAAAAAGAACAAAGAAACAACCACATTTACAAAAAGTTTGATAAAACAGATCTATTAGGTATATGTAGGAACATTATTGTCCAATAAAGCCATGCTATTCACGACGTTTTGTTTACTAGAAGATACTTGAACTTATGAACTATTTTTATATAGTTAATATGAAAACACATGTGAAATTAATAAATGCATTATAAGAAGATAATTGAGATAAATAGGAGTCTACTCAGCTTCCTTCTCTAGAAGATGAATTAAATTCAAAGGTTTGAAAAAGATGGGGATCTGAAGGATGGAATGTAGAAGAGATAGACCAGGAGTATACAGTTTCATTCCCTGTCCTTTTTCCAACTATATATGCATACAAAAATGAGATAATATTTCTGGGGATCTCATGAAATAGTCTTTTAAAATATTTTATTGGTATTTTTATGTCATCACAGTTTTCCCCATTAACCCTTCTCTTCCAAGAGAGTCACTCCATAAAATAAGCAATATTATAAAAGTTAAAAAAATAAATAGAAGTGGAAGAAAAAAACTTACATCAAAAAGTCTGAGAATATGTGCAGATTATAATACTTATGGACCTCTAGAAAGTGGTAAGGTGAGAGAATTTTTGATCAGTGTCAACTCAGTGAATATCACACACACACACACACACACACACACACACACACAGAAATCAAAAGGAAATGTTGAAAAATCAAAAAGAATACATATGATTTAGTAGTAAATTCCTCCAAAAAACTGAACAAAAGCACAACCAATTGACTCAGATAATAATATGCTTGGAATTCAAAAAATATTATTTTCTACAAAATGCAGTTAAGACTCTTCACAATCTTGTAGTATTTTTGAAGACATTTTCACAGACTAACATGATTAAACACATCTATGTATTGAGAGATTTCTCCATGTATAAATATATATAAAGATTCCTGCATTAAAAATTAGAAACATTTTCCCAACCCACTGCTCTTCTTACTTTAATGAAATAAATTCTTGGGGGTCTGCTTTTAAATTAACCATTCTTCTAATTTCCCCACAAAACTGCATTTATAAACTATTATTAGCTATCCTAAATTTAGAGTTGGATTAACTAAATATTAGTCTGTCTCCATCTCAGATATTCCACATTTTTCAACCAGTTTGCTGAGGCTTTCATTTCCTTGATGTGATCAGTGCAATGTAGTAGAAGCATCATAAAAGCAGGTAACCAGTTCGAATATCAAAGTTTTAATATCAAAATTCTTGATACTATAATTTTTAGTCAGTATATTAGTCAAATGATTTTAATTCAGTTATTCTGTACTGCTTTCTAGGTCATATTCTTGTAACAAGACTCCATTAAATAAGGTAGCATGGTGTAATATATATGGGGTCAAACATGTTATCAGGAAGATCTAGGTTCAGATTCTATCTTTACCTTTTGCTAAATACTAATTATGTGACTGTACAAGTCATTTAACTGCTCAGTGATCCCAATTTCCTAAATTAAATTATGGATAAATAACTTCTCTGTATTGGTAAATGCATTTGAAATCATAGGTCCAGATCCAAATTCATTCTCTCTCTCTCTCTCTCTCTCTCTCTCTCTCTCTCTCTCTCTCTCTCCATATATATATATATATATACATATATATATGTATATATATATGCAAACATATGCTTACTAATAATTATATGTAATAATATATAACATTCTGAAAATTCCTTTCATTGTCTCCCATATATAATTTCTTCAAGTCTGTTCTGTTCAGTTCTTCACATTCCTTTTTATTTAGAAATATGTTAGATTTATCAAATCTAAAAGGATATATAGAGAGAATGTTATATAGTTATATAACTATTTAATTAGATATACACATACACATAAACATATATTTATAAATACACATATAGACATAAATACATAAACAAAATTAGTTTAATTTATAATTAACACTTGTATATATCTTTTGTGTATAGGTCTACCTACATTTACATATACATATTATAAAAAGATCTACATACACATATGTGTGTATGTATCACTAATATGTGCAAATGAGCACTCATATTTTATGGATACTGGGGATGAGCACAATGAAGCTACATTTTGACTAGGGACTAACCTTGGCCTCAAAGATAATAAAAAATATCTTTCATAGGCCATAATGTAATAGAGTAATTTAATACAAGGAACGCAATCAAAAGTATCCAAACCAAAAATAGACAGATAAAGACTAATTCTATTTAATATGTCAAAGAACAAATCAGAGAAACAATTAACAACTATTTGAAAGAGAATAGCAATGAGACAACGCAACAAAAGTTTTATGATTCAAGTGAATCAGTCCTCAGAGGACAAATTATAGCTCTAAAATATATATTAACAAAATAAAAATAAATTATAAATAACTTATAAAATTCAAAAGCTAAGGAGTTTATTAATAAAAATTTGAAATGAGCACAGAAGAAGAGATCTTAAAATTATAATAAAAATACATAAAATAGAAAACAAAAAACACTGTAAAAGGGACAAAAGACTTGGACCTCCACAAAACAATTTTTCCTGTTGTAGGAACTATGAATTTGAAAAGGGAAAGATTGGCATCCTGGAAAGTAATTATGAGGCTGGTGTAATGTCCAAATCTGAAGAAGTAGTGATGGAATTTAGATGCCACAGTGGATAGAATGTTAGATCTGAAATCGGGAAGACTCATCTTCCTGAGTTTGAATCTGACCTCAGAAACTTACTCTGGACAACTCAATTGATTGAATTTACTTCACTTTCCTCATGTGTAGAATGTGCTGGAGAAAGAAACGACAAACCACTCCAGTATGTTTACCATGAGAACCCAAACAGGGTCATGAAGAATTGTACATGACTGAAGAACAACTGAAGAACAAGTCACCAAAGATCAGTAAAGTACTAAAATGTGAACAGCAATGTTTCCCTTCAGACAGCCACTGAATAAATAATTAGCCCAAACATTTCCTTATCAACTCATGAAAAGTAGCTTGTAAGAAAGATTTATTTAACTTTGAATGATATTTTTGTTTCCATGCTTGTTTGTTTATTCTGTCTACAAACAACTTATGTATTTGACCTATCTGCTTTGGAACATTCATTATGATTGAAGTGGTAAAAGGGGGGAATAATTGCACCAGTCTGATAATTGTTTTCCATGATGCCAATCTCTCCCTTTTCAAATTCATAGTTCCTACAGTAGGAAAAATTGTTTTGTTGAGGTCCAAGATTATCTACCTTTTAACAGTGTTTCTAGTTTCTGTTTTCTATTTTATATGTTTCTATTAAAATTTTTAAGATCTCTTCTGTGCTTATTTCAAATTTTTAAATCCTTTACTAAAAAAAGTACATTTCATTTTGTAAACAAAGCATGAAAATATAAAGCAAATACAGTTGAATTCAAGGAGCCCAATAAAGTCTGAAGACATAGACTATCCAGTCTCACTTTGTACCAGTATTTTTTATAATCAGTTATTAATCATTTATTTTTATATTGCTAATGTATATTTTAGAGAATCTTTATATATTTACTGTGGGTTTTTGCCATTCACTTGTTTCATTTGTGTCCAAATCTTCATGACCATGTTGGGGGTTTTCTTGGTAAAGATACTGGAGTGATTTTCCATTTCCTTTTCTAGGTTCTTTTAGAGATGAAGAACTGAGGAAAACAGGGTTAAGTGATTTGCCAAGGCTTTTACAACTAGAAGTGTCTGCAGCCAGATTTGAACTCAGGAAGATGAGTCTTCCTGACTTCACTCCTGGAATGTGTGCCACTTAGGTGTACATTACTGTGGGCACAAGCAAATTAAAAACCCTTAGAATTATCTGAACTGTTACTATAGAATGATGGTGGATGAAAAATTACTTGATACACTTGGAATTTCCCTAGATGATTTGAGTAGTCTCTGTATGGAAGCTGGAAGTCCCTACACAGAGACATCTAAGGGAAGAAGAATTTCATATCATTCCCTTGATGTGTCTTTCAAGGAAGGGGAAGTATTTTTTTTTAATAAGCCAGGGAATGCTGAGTGCTTGACAGTATTAGGAGTACCTCCTCATCAACTTAGATAAGACAGGTTAAATACAAGATGTTCATAATTTTTTAACCATTTTATTACAAATCACCCTTTTGCATGGTGTAGAATTGTTAGTTCCAGCATCATCAGTTCCTTGTGCTATTCCTCTTTACTGTCTTAAAAATATCAATAAATTTTTATTAAAAAAACACAACTAACTACTCTCTGATTTGAGTTTATGATCCACAATGCCATCAAGTGAAGATAAAATTTAGTAGACATATCAAGAGATAATGGCAATTTCTCCTCAATAGAGATGCCCAAAGAAGCAGCAGAAAAGATTTAATAGCTATTGGAGACAAATACTTGTTTATCCTAATTTCAGGTTCAATGATCTTTTCACTATATCATGCTGCTTCCTATCAATATATTCAAAATCCTAAAGGGTTATTATTCATTGAATAAAACTATGTGCGTTATTTCTTAAAATTTCAATATTTGTTGAAGGTGATTATATTACTGAAGAAGTATGCTTGTTTTTTTTCATTTATTGCTTTGGATGCTGCCTGTTCTCAAGTTATTTCAATTATAGTTGCTGACTTTGCAGAGTGATTTTGTGAAATGAAAAGTATATCCAATGTCTGAGGTAGGAGGAGGAGAAGGGAATCTCTTTACCATTTAAACTTTAAATTTTAAAGGATACGCAAGGCTACTTTATCCGCCTGGTCATCTTTCAAATGAGAGGGAAAGATTTGATAATCACAAAGTTTTACTTATTCTATGATTTCATGATTCTAGAAAAGTCTATTAGAGATAACCTGATGATCAGAGTTCTTACTATCTCCTTCTTTGGAAAAGTTTGTCGACTACCGTTGGGATCTGTAAGAGATTTCCCTGATATTGGTATATCATTGTGGATATCCCTCCAATATGATCCTTGGGAAGTAAGTGAGGGTAGTTATTTATCTGACTGTGTTCCTCTTCCCTTATACTTAAGCACATTTTTATATTGTGTCTGAATCTGGCACTTTTCTTTGATGGGGAATTTGTTTTATGGAATTATGCCAGACTGTGATTATAAAGGTTTCCTGAACAGCCTCAGGCTGTACTTCAGTACAGATTCCATTCCATCAAAGCCAGGATTATGTTAAGAATCCAAAATAGACTAAAGCTTTAAAGTATATAAAAATGGGGAAAAGGGAGAAGTGTTCAGTCTATGGTTTCTGTTCCTGTTTGTCCTTCATTAACATGTGGTATTGGAGTACACCCCATAACAGTGTATGAAAAAGAGAAAGATGATTAGGTTGGATACCCTGCCTCCTCCTTTCAACTTCTCCCTGGTCAAGTTCTGCAAACCAGTAAAAACAAGACACTTCATTGCTCCTTAGTCCCCTAACCAGTTGGGAATGTCTGACTTACTGTTTGATGTAATAGCCTTGGATCCCCCTTCCTGTTGAGTTCTCAGGCTCAACAATGCTCAGCAGGCAGTAGTCAATTTCTCAAGGTCTTATACATCACAACTGAAAAGATACTGGGCATTGATTTGATGAATGGAAGATAAATCATGAGACGATTGTCCTTTCAGGAAAAGCTGAATGACACTGACAGAACCCTGCATGCAAACTCATTCTGTGCTTGCCTGTACAATATCTTGTTTGTGGGCAATTTCACTTGCCAATAACATCATTCACTTCCCCTGTATGGAGTCCTCTTTCTTTTATTCTCTTCAATAAGTCACCTAATAGGCAAAAAAGTAAGAAATTCCAGGGAGACAAGAAGCTATTATGATCTAAAATTCAAGTTCTGATGTCTTCTTGGTCTTTTTTGCTTTTCAGTACAAAAACTCAACATATCTTGCTTAGATTCCATCGGAAAAAATGAGAAGATTACATGAGGTGGAACTCAGATTTGTGAATGGTTCATGAAACAGCTATGCTTGGTTAGCTTAAAGTTTAGCATTAGTACCCATTTATTTGCATTGTTATCTAGTTTTGAACATAGTTAGCCAGGCTAGAGATATTTTAATTATCTTGGGTGGATAGGCTAAAATTATCTTACGGTTTTTAAAGTGGAAACAAATCTCAAATGTGCATTCTGTGGTTTTATAAAAGCAAATTTCTAATGGAAGTTAAGATAAAAAATGTGGCAGAAGTCAAACTGTTTTACATATATATGTATATATATGTGTATATATGTATGAATATATATGCATTAATTCATGAAAAATATAGCAATGACTATTTTAAGACTAACAGTAAAGGGAACCAAATTTGTATAGCTCCATATTATGTGCAGTAATAATGTGTAAATATTTTCCTTCAGAAGCAAAAGATGTATAATTTTGTTCACTAGTGGAAACTGATCTTACCAACATGCATCATAGCCCATCTACTCATCCAGTTCTAGTCTTTCTCCTGAGCCCCTTTCCTTTATCATGTACTGCCTCTCAGATATTTGAAAAGGAGATTTTTCTAGATATCTAAAAATCAACATGTCCAAAGCATATTTCCTTCTTAACATCCATTTTCTGAACCTTTCTTTTTCTACTAAGGGTTGCAATATCTTTCAAATTACCCAATTTCCCAATCTTAGCATCAACTTCAACTTACTCTCACTCCACAAATACATTTTGTTCCCAAATTCTATTTTTACTTTGAAGTCTCTGGTATATATTCCTTTTTCTTCACTTACATAACAGTCACCCTAGTTTAAGACTTCAGCATAGGGGTGGCTAGGTGCCGTAGTGGATAATGCACTGGCCGTGGAGTCAAGAGTACCAGGGTTCAAATCTGGTCTCAGACACTTAATAATTACCTAGCTGTGTGGCCTTGGGCAAGCAACTTAACCCCATTTGCTTTACAAAAACCTAAAAAAAAAAGACTTCATCATAGTTCAACTAGATTATTGTAAAAGTTCCTTAATTGCTCTCAGAAACTTGAATGTTTGCCCACAAAAATATGTCCTCCACACAATTTCCAAAGAGATTTTCCTAAAATACAGATCTCATTGTATTTCTATTCAATAAATTACAGTGATTCCCTTATGACCTTTGATGAGATACATTCTATTCTGTTTGACACTTAATGTCCTTCACAATCTACTATTTTGTTTTCATTATACAGTACTCCCCTTCATTTTTAGGTATAAGTCAGGTATAAGATAATAGTCAACTTGACCTTCTTCCTTTTTTCCAAAAATGACTCATCATCTTCCTTCTTCTAGACTTTGTACTGGCTATCCTTCACAGTAAAATGTACTCCCTCATCAACTTTCCATCTCAGAACCTTTGCTTTTCTTCAAGGTTCAGTTTCAGTCACATCTACATAATGCCTTTTTTGTTCCCTTAGGCTGATATTGCTTTTTTCTCCCCTCAAAAACCCACAGATTTATCATATACCTCTTTTATATGTCTATATTTGTGCATTTCATCTTGCACAATTAGATTATAAACTTTTCAGAGGCAAAGATTGGTTTTTTTTGTTTGATTATTTGTTTTGAAAAGTTTAAAACAAGGTTGTTCAATGATTCATTGAGTGAATCAAGAAATACCATAAGAAAATTCTTAAGAACACAGAGGTTAAATGATATCTCTAGTCACATAGTTAGTTGGCATTATAGCCAGTTTTTGAACATGTTTTTCCAAACACCCAAGTCCAGCACTATCCCTAGTGTTCTCCAAACTTTTTTGACAGAATCCCTCATTAGTAAAAAGTTTTGGATCATTCACTCTCCAATACATACATATATATATATATATATATATATATATATATATATATATATATATATTTAATTTTAAGCTATATATAAATTTTACTATATTAGCATATTATGTATATTACAAAAATAAATTTAATAATTAAAAAGATGAGATTTGAATGAAGTGAATATTTTAAATAATTTTTCATTAATTAATAGCACCAAAACCTCATTGCTTTTACTAAAAAGTTATATTTCCATTTATATGTTTATAGTGGAAGAGAGAAAGACAGAGATAGAGAGTACAATGTAACTGAATATACTTTATTTTTTAAAATCTTAGCTTAAAATTTAGCGATACAGTAATTAGGAGGTCTATTTTAGGTTGCTTGTTTTTATTTATTTGTAATTTATGGAAAAGTTTCCTCACAAAGTTAATTATAACCTAAAGAAAAAAATGCATTATTGACAAAATTTGCTAAGTTTGAAAAAATTTTATACTGTCCACCAATTATACAAAGACTTTTATTTTTTACAATTTAGCTAGTAGATTTCATTCTTTCTCACTAATGTCAATGGAACTTCCTGCATTTCTTAAATGAGGCCAAAAACTCTTAGAAACTCTACATTTGTAAGACTTTTAGCAGGATAAAATAATATATTTTCAAGTATAAAAATGTTCAAATATAAGATGTTAAAAAATGATGAACATCATTTCAGTCAAAAAAAAAAACCCCAACAAACTGAGTTTTAAAATGAGCTTCTACACATAGAGTTCT
This sequence comes from Macrotis lagotis, assembly GCF_037893015.1. NCBI lineage: Eukaryota > Metazoa > Chordata > Mammalia > Peramelemorphia > Peramelidae > Macrotis > Macrotis lagotis. The sequence continues at coordinate 205,781,990 of NC_133663.1, forward strand.
CATTCCCCATATAAAGTAATACTGCAAGATTCAATATATTCATTTAATTCAAGGTTCATCATTAATGATAGTGGATATTAATGTATATAATGTAATAAATATGTTTTAAAATATCTTTTTGATATATTTAAATTTTTTTCCAGATTCTGGTCAGATCTAATTAGAGTGTTTTTGTTTATACCTCATAATTTGAAAAATGATCATTGAGCAGAAGTGATAGCTCTATTTTCTTATTTATCCTTTGCATTTGCATCATTAACTAGTATGTTCAAACATGATTGTTTTTGCTTATCATTTTGTGAAGGTTACTTTAATTAAAATTAGATGATAAAGTTCATAAACCCATTTTTCCCATAACTATGCCTAGAGTTGGAACTAAAAGGACTTGAATTCAAATACTGCCTCAGATATTTACTAGCTGTGCAAGCCATTTAATACCTCTGATCCTCAGTTTCCTTTTCTATAAAATGGAGATAATAATGGCACATACAATAAAGAATTGTTAGATAATGAAATAACATATAAAATATTATACAAACCTTAAAGTACTATGAAAATACTAATTTTTTATTATTATTAATCACTCAGGAAAAGTACAATTCATAATAATTTTCTGAAAATGAATAAACAATTTAGAATACCATTTTCAGACTTTCTTCAGGACATCTCACATAAATGTATAAATAATATATATATATGTGTGTATGTGTAAGCATATATATTTATACATAAATAACAAAACCATCTGATTTGTAGAATGAATGAGGATGCCAATGACTACATGGATATTAAATATTAGCAAAGTTTAGTTTATCATTATTATTTTTGATAAAGTTTATATAAATAGAAGTTATAATAAGCTCTTCCCACTTCTTAATGAACTGTCCTGGATACTTTCTAGAACAATTCACACTCCATGTAGGAGTATATTATTCACTGCTTCCTCCTTGGTTCCTCATAGAAGCATAGATCTTGCCACCATTTCCAAATTTCTCTGGAAGAGAAAGTGAGTCAGAATAAATCTGTATCATAGAGGTGGGGAGTGGGAGAAGGTAAGAATCTATTTCTTTTTAAGTATGAATATGGAAAGCTCCCTCCTTCTGTGGTTACAATAGCGAAGCAACCAAGGCCATCTGACACCCCATGGTCATGATCCTCAATAAGGGACATATAGTTACCAAAAATGTTGCAAACAGAAAAAGAAAACAATTTAAATACAAAAGGAACACAATCAGGGACCTAACAGGGGACCTAACAGACTCAACACTGAAGGATTGGAAGAACTGGAATAATATATTTTGGAGAGCTAAGGACCTGAGATTACAACCTAGAATGTACTACCCTGCAAATTCAGCACATACTGTTAGGGGAAAATATGGATATTCAATGAAATACAGGACTTCCAGAATTTTCTGACATAAATACCAGTAGTGAACAGAGAATTCAATCACCAAATACACAACTGAAGACTTACATAAAAAGGGTAATTGAAAAAGGGCACTGAAAAAAAAAACAAATTTTTTTTTAAACAAATGTTGGTCCTTAAAAAAGATGACAACACAATTCTAATTCTTTAGAGCTTTACTTCTGTAAGGAAAATTAGAGGGTACAGTATAATTGAAGAGAATGAACCTAAAAGATATGGATATAATTTAGTCTTGTCTCTCAATTCAAGCAGTCCAAGATCACATCACTATGTTTGAGACAAAAAGCCCTGGAAAAAAAACAGGAGTGTTAACTTTAACTTGTGTCTCATTGTACTTTGACTCACCTTAATCACATGGTACTTAGCACCTTGTCTAATGAGGAATCATAAACTGTGTGGACATGAGACAGTGACTCTGCTACTTACAATCATTGGTAAAGTTCTCAGGTGAGACCTCCAGAGCCTTTCAGTACTTAGAGATCTTCAAGATTCTTACAGTTAATTAGATCAGTGTCAGGTGCTTCACTTAACAAGGGGTTAAGTACCCTGGATGGAGAAGGGGGTGTAAAGTGGAAGAGACAATAGGCCTTGGTTCACTTAACAAGGTGTTAAGTACCCTGGGTAAGGAGGGGGGAGTAAAGTGTGAAAAAAATAGTCCTGGAGAGAGGGGCACAAATAGTTCAAAAAAATGATATGGCTTTGGATGACACTGTGGCTTGTGTTTACTTAAAAGAAACTTGAAAAGGGAGTAAGGTAAAAAATGATTATAATTATGATTTGATGCAATTTGAGTCAATGTTGCTTATCAAGCAATCTGTGATGATATCTTGACAATAATAAAAGATTATCAAACAATCAAATAATCAAACTGGGTTTGATGATACCTGATTAATAATATTAGAGCACCAAGGGAAGAGGCACAAAGATTTATAATTTTAGAGGGAAATAAGGGAGAATACAAATGGTGAGTAAATTCTATTCAATAGACTTAGCTCAAAATAAGGGTAGAAGGTACTGATAAAAGGGAAGGGAAAGTATAAGTGAAAATAAACTGAAAGTTAAATTTCTAAAAGAAAAGTCAAAGGGGAAAAGTAGTAAAATTTTGGTGAGGAGGAATAAGAGAAAAGGAAAGAGATAAATATAGATGGAGAAAGATATCAAGAAGGGAAATACAGAATTAGTAATCTTAACTGTAAATGTTAATGGAATAAGCTGCCCATAAATGGAAAAGGATAGCAGAATGGATTAAAAACCAGAATTCTACAATATGTTGTTTACAAAAAACACTTTTGAAGAGAGATACACACAAGGTAAAGATAAAAAGTTGGAGCAAAATATATTAAGCATCAGCAGAAGTAAACAATCTGGAGTAATGATGATATTCTCAAAGAAAAACAATCTCATTAAAATGGATAAGGAAAGAAGCTACATCTTCTTAAAAGGCATCATTGATAATGAAGCTATATCATTACTAGCATGGATGTACCTAATGGGATAGCATCCAGATTCCTAGAGGAAACGCTGGATGAATTACAAGGAGAAATAGACAGGAAATTTAATAATGAGAGATCTCAATGTCCCACTCTCAGAACTAGAGAAGTCTTACAACAAAATAAAGAAGAAGGAAATAAGGGGAATGAAATCTTAGAAAACTTAGATATGATATACCTCTGGAGAAACCGTAATTGGGATAGCAAAGAATGTGCCTTTTTTCCTTGGCAATACGTGATACCTTCACCAAAACTGACCATGTACTAGGGCACAAAAACCTTAAAATCAAATGCAGAAAGTCAGAAATAATAAATGCACACTCAGACCATAGTGCAATAAAAGTTACATGCAACAAAGGGTCAGGGAAAGATAAACCAAGAAATTAAATAACTTTATCTTAAATAATGGGTGGATCAAACAGCAAAAATAGAAATAATCAATAATTAAATCCAAGAAAGTGAGAATAATGAGACATTATACCAAAATTTATGGGATGCAGCCAAGGTAGCTTTGAGGGGAAACTTTATATCTCTAAATGCCTATAAGAATAAAATAGAGAAAGAGGAGATCAATGAATTGGGTATGCATCTTAAAAAAGCTAGAGAAAGAACAAATTAAAAAACTCCAATTAAATACCTAATTAGAAATTCTGAAAATCAAGGGAGAGATTAATAAAATGGAAAGTAAGAAAACTATTGACCTCATAAATAAAGCTAAGAGTTTGTTTTGTGAAAAAGCCAATAAAATAGACAAACCTCTGGTTAATCTGATTTTTAAAAAAAGAAGATAATCAAATTATCATTATGAAAAATGCAAAAGGTAAACTAACCACCAATGGAGAGGAAATTAAGGAGATAATTTAGAACCACTTTGCCAAACTATATGCCAATAAATTGAACAACTTGAGTAAAATAGATGAATATTTACAGAAATACAAACTGTCCAGATTAAAAGAAGTAATAAATTACTTAAATGACTCCATTTCAGAAAAAGAAATTGAAGAAACCATAACAAAACTCTCTAAGAAAAAGTCTCCAGGTCCAGATGGATTTACTTGTGAATTCTACCATTCATTTAAGGAACAATTAATTCCTATTCTACATAAACTATTTAAAAAAATAGAAGAGGGGGTTCTGCCAAACTCCTTTTATGACAACAACATGGTGCTGATACCTAAACCAAGAAGAACCAAAACATACAAAGAATATTATAGACCAACTCCCCAATGTATATTGATGCACAAATCTTAAATAAAATTTTAGCAATGAGACTACAGGAAGTTATTACCAGGATAATACACCATGATCAGGCAGGCAGGGATGATTTGACATTAGAAAAATTCTCAATATAATCAAACATATAAATAGTAAAACTATCAAAAACCATATGATTATCTCCATAGATACTGAAAAAGCCTTTCATAAAATACAACATCCATTCCTATTAAAAACACTGGAAAGTTTAGAAATATATGGAGTTTTCTTTAAAATAATAAATAGTATCTATTTAATACTATCAGCAAATGTTATATTTAATGGGAATAAACTCAGAACATTTCCAATAAATTTAGGGATGAAACAAGGAAGGCCATTATGACCATTACTATTTAATATAGTATTAGAAATGCTAGCAATAACAATAAAAGAAGAAAAAGAAGTTTAAGGAATCAGAATTGGCAATGAGGAAGCAAAACTTTCACTCTTTGTAGATGATATGATGGTATATCTAGAGAATCAAAGAAAATCATCTAAAACTTCCTTGAAACAATTAGCAAATTCAGTAAAGTAGCAGGATATAAAATAAATTCACATGGTAAAAGGTTATGAATAGACAACTTTCAACTGAAGAAATTAAAGATATATATATATATATAATCATATGAAAAAAATGCTCTAAATAATTATTAATTAGAGAAATGCAAATTAAAACAACAATGAGCTATCATCTCATACCTACTAGATTGTCCAAGTTGAGAAAAAGGGAAAATGCTCAATGTTGGAGAGGTTGTAAGAGGATTAGGACAATGATGCATTGCTTCTACAGAACAATATGGAACTATGCCCAAAGAGCAATGAAACTGTTTATACCCTTTGACCCAGTAATTCCAGTTCTAGGACTATAGCCAGAAGAAATTGTTAAAAAAAAATTGGAAAAGCCCTACATGTTCCAAAATATTCATGGCAGTTCTTTCTGTAGTGGCAAAGAATTGGAAATTGAGGGGATGCCCATCAATTGGGGAATGGCTGGCTAAACAAGTTATGATACATGAATACTTTAGAATATTATTGTTCTATGAGAAACCATAAATGGTTGGACTCTATAGAAGCATGGAATGACTTATGGGATCTGATGCTGAGTGAAAGGAGTAGAGCCAAGAGAACATTGTGCACATCAACAACATTATAAGATGAAAAACCTTGATGGAAGCAACTCCTTTCAACAGTCCAGAGAGCTAGGACAACTGTATTAGACTGGTAATGGTCTATATTGTCCCCAACCAGAGGAAGAAAATCCAAACTAAACACAGAAAAAAAAATATAAAACACCCCTACTGAATCTGATGAACACTTTATAAAAATTATCTCTCATGCATCTCTTTCTCTTAATTCTATTTCCTCATGCCAAAAATTATTAATTTATAAATATGTTTAACAAAATATGTATGTAAAATGCTAACCTGACTGTTTCTTACTGAGGGGAGGGGGGATAGGAAGGAAGGGTGGAGGGAAATTGTGATACTTGGAAATAGGCATGTACAAATGGATGAAAACAAAAAAAATAAAAACTTTAAAAAGGCCTCAAAAAAAAAGAATTTAAACCCAAATTTTCTGCAAGTCCCATTTTCTTTCTTCATTTCCACACATGCAGCTTTCAAGAAATATTGTTAATTGATTTATTGATTAAGGGTGTAATAAATCCTTATACTTTAACTTTTATAAGTTCAACCTATACTTGGAAGGATCCCTGACCTATCACTTTACAGGAAACTGCTTGAAGATCAATGAGCTAAATCATATTTCTGTTTTTGTTATTCTTGTAGCAAATGGACTGAACTAGAGAAATAGAGGGGAAAAGACTCTTGGTAAGGGAACTGCTGATTAGTGTGCATAATGAATTCCATGAAGTCTTGAACTCATTGGTTATATTGGAATTCATGTTGTTTGACCTTTGCATGGATTTATCATTTGCCTGAATTAAATTATTACCTGCTAATAATTCTGAAAGTTTCTTTTTTGATGTTTCGAAAGGATTGAATTCTTCAATTTTTTAGTTTGAAGTGGAAGATTTCCTTTGGGCTATTAAGATCCTTTGCTCATGGAGTATAGCCTTTTCTGAGACTGGCATACTATGTTGGGCACTCCTATGCTAGTGTCTCCCACATCTCACAATCAATAATAAAATTCTTTAGAGAAATCTTGAGAATGTGCTTTTCATGTTTCTGTATCACTTCTTCTGAATACCATATGAGCATTTGCCTTGTGCAAATAAAATACTCTTTTAGGAAAGTATGCATTGGACATTCAAGCTATATAAACTCACAGTCCCTGTGAGTTTCAATTTATGGAATAGAGTTTAAATATTTGATTGTTCCCATTTGATAGAGGACCAGTGTCTAGTACCTTATCTTTCCAAGTAACTTTCAGAATTTTCCTAATACAATTCAAATGGAAGAAGTTCAGTTTTTGACATGCTGCTTATAGACTGACCAGTTTCACAGTCATACAACAGTATAGTCAACACAATGGCTCTGTAAACCTTTTGTTGAGTATGTAGCCTAATACCTTATCTATCTTCCACTTGCTTTAGGAGCCTCCAAAATGCTGAGTAAGCTTTGGCAATGCAGGCATCAACCTCATCATCTATGTGAACACGTCTGGAAAGTATATTGCCAATTACAAATGAACTTATTCATAGCATTCAAAATCTCTCCATTTACTGTAGTCAATGTTTCCATGTATGGATGGTACTATGTTGACTGATGGAGGATCCCTGTTTTCTTGCTATTGATTGTCAAGGCCAAAATTAGTACAAGAGAGAAGAATTCATCTGGAAAACTGATCTGTCAGGAGACCTGGGTTCAAATCCTGTTTCAAATATTTCATATATGTGTGACTTTGAGCAAGGTCTTGATTAAGTAGTATCTGATGGAAAGATATGAAAGAACACCTTAGGTTTTTTGGTAAAACATTTTTGAGTTATAATTATAATCTATCACTTTTGTACCTGTGACATTTAATAATTAATTTATTTAACAATCTTTACAATGTACTAATTAAAATTAGTGTTATTTTTTTAAGTTACAAATGTTTGAACAATCTGAGGAAATAAAGGTTCTATATGATGTCAAAATGTCATTATTTCTGTTCTGTCTATGGCTTGTTTTGAGATTTACTTAATTAAGCCTAAAATATTTTATTCCAAAATATCTCAATAACCAAGATTCAGAAAAGAATACCATGAAATAATCCTTGACCCTTTCAAATATTAGCATCCTTACATCATGATTAAAGGAATAAAAGAGGATCACTGTATGTTTTGATATAAGTATCAAGACAGCTGAGACTTATTCAAAGAATGTACTCATAATACTATGCTCTTATTTCTGATCCAGGTTACTTGCTGAGAGTCTATGAAAAGAATTAGTGTTAATCAATCTATCAGTCCTACACTATGGTATAAGGTACAGTGATATAAATTATGGGCTTTGTATATTCCATTATGATGTTATGTGTTGTAACAGTCTGATGTATTGTTGTAGGAAATGTCATATCTTATAATAAATCAAAAGTTGAAATATTATTTCATCACAAAATGTACAACACTCAGAAATCTAATTTTTAAAAAGGAATTTCAGATGCTGACCTATATCAAGATCTCTTTTTTTCTTTATCAATCTCTCACATGTCTATAAAGCCAAGTCTTATAAGTCATATTTTCTGCCTTCTCTATTTGTTGGTTATTTACACAACCAAACTAATCCCTACAAACTAGCAAATTATGTTCATTCATGAGGAATTACTGATTGTAAATCAAATTATGGATAACTTATTTTTGTTACCTTATTTTGCTTCAAAAGTTATCTATACTCTAGATCCTCTTAATTATGATTACCCATTCAAAAAACACTACATATTTAGCATAATATTGATCTTTTTCCCCCATAATCCTTTGCTTTTATTTCATAAAACTATATTTTCTACAAATTTAGCAATATCCTTCTAAACTTTTCAAAAATAAAGAAATTGATTGATTTTTGTGCTCTTCCAGGTCCTTCTCCATTAATTAATTTCTTTTTTTTTAGGTTTTTGCAAGGCAAATGGGGTTAAGTGGCTTGCCCAAGTCTACACAGCTAGGTAATTATTAAGTGTCTGAGGCCAGATTTGAACCCAGATACTTCTGACTCCAGAGACAATACTCTGTCCATTGCACCACCTAGCCACCCCTCCATTCATTAATTTCAAAACATAATATATTTTATAACATGGTATCAAGCTTTGGATAAATGTTGTCAGTAAACTAATTTATCTGATAAGCATAATTAGTCAGAGACTTGAATACATAGTAATTTTCATTATTTTTCTTCCTTTTAGTACATGCTTTTGATTTAAAAAGAACTGTCTTTTCTCCTAAAGTCTCTTCCCAACAGACAATTCTAATCAAAAGACTGTAGGTCTAGAGCTGGAAGGGACATCTGAGGTCATTTGCTCCAAATTCTTCATTTTTTCAATCAGGAAACTAAGTCAGAGGAGTTCTGGCTTTTTCAAGTGACTTGTAGTAAACTGTAGAGTTGAAATTTGGACCTTATATGTTTTGCATTCTAAATAAATATTTTAGAATGAATTCTAAAGAAGTTTCACCTGGAAATACCGATCTTATTTCTTCTAAAAATGTTCCAGTGTATACAGAATTAAGAAGTAATCATTTAAAAGTAGACCTTTCCAGAATCATAAACTTTAAATATTTTTCTTCTCATGCACTGACAAATTTTGAATTCAAATTTGAAATACAATTTCTGTGCCTTATTTAATATATAAATTTATCATAGCATAGTATTTTAGTATTTTAATTCTTTGTGGTATCAAAATGTTTTAGTGTTTATTAGACTTATCATGAATTATTTATCTTTTATTCCACAAACAAAAAGCTTTAAGTATCTTTTGCTAATATTCTAAAGATTCAAGAATATTGTCACTCAAGATAAAATTTGAACAGATTAAAAATTTATAATTGCATCTTAATAAAATATATAAAAATACTTACTCAATATCTTTTTCTAATATTTTACAAGAGAATTTTCTTTTTCTTCAGTAAGAGTATTATGAACCTTCAGAAATTATATACTATTATTTCATGTCAAAAAAAGAGTCCTGGAACTAACTTTGAAATTATATTTTACATCAGAATAATCTACTTTGAGTCCAATTGTTCATGCTGAGCATAAATATCCTTTCCCACACTATATACCCTCTACTTTCTTTTGTGTGATTATTCGTAAGGTTATAGCTCCTAATTCCATATTCAGTTTTCCCCAACAATACAATGAGTATAGTTGAAAAAAGTTGACCCTGTGCTATTCTAATAATGGTGACAGAAAGATCTTGGAAGAAAAAGATATGCTTGAAATGTATATGGTTCATAAAAATTAATTTTAAATATAATCATTTTATATTTTGGTAAACTTATTACTGAAAGTTAGAAATTTAACATCTGGAGCTGAATGAATTGTTTATAATAGAGAATGGATATTTGTTAAAAGGAAAATCCTTCTTCTTTTAAAAACTTTTACAGTCTATGTCCCCAATACTATGTCCCCAAATGTTTTTTTCTGAAATTAAAAAAAAATTACTTTGTGGACACAAAAGTTATGACTTCTCTTATGTCTCTACCCCTTAAAAAGTTTGAACTCTATCAATGAACAATAAAAATCAATAGGCCATTTCATAATAAAATTTAATTTGTAGATTTTGTGAAAAATTGCAGTCCTATGAAGTGAGCACATTCTTTGACTCTGTTGTCTAACTAAAGTCTAGCACCTAGTGTGATGCCTACTCAAAAATTAAATTAAGTAATGAATGAATGGATTCTCTGAACTTCTTAACTGTTAAAAAAAAACTTAGCCAGTAGAATTAAGCAGCAGGAAGTCAAATATATCATAATTGTCATTTTCCTCTCCATGTCCAAATTATAACTTCTCAGTATCTTTTAAAGTTTAATATGCAAATTAAGAGAATTTGACTTTTGTATTAAAGCTTAAAGAAAACTGAATTCTATAAGATCAGTTATACCTAATTTAATTTAGCTATAAATATGTGGTTCAAATGACATAAATGGCTTGACCCTTTACCTTTAAAGAAGTTATAACTATTTTGAATATTTTAAAATTTAGACTTGATCATTGGATTTATTCAAACTTTTGACAGAAACAAAGGTTTTAATTTCATTGATTTAAGCATTTTTCATGTTGACAGTTTGTGAGGTATACTTGATGAGTCAAAATATTATTATTATTCCATGAAAATATCTTCATGATTTCCCCAAATAAATAATCTCTTCATGGATCATACATTGTGATCATGAATATGCTCAATTTTTATTATTGTATTATATTAAAAATAGTGAGATAAATATTAATATGTGACATAATCATTTGTACTTACAGCATTCTGCAAAAAAATACTTGTTTCTAACTGTTCATAAAAAGACAAGAATAATTTCTATCTGAAAAGCAGTAACTAAAATGAATAAAACATACTTTAAAACTTTTTCTATGAATTTTTATTCCTGAAATAATTCTGTCTGATTCATCTAAGACCTAATGCATCAAGCACTATTCTTATTACTATGATAATTGATAGATTCTGTAATTATCCATAAGCATGATATTTAAACTGATTGTCATGTTGATAAGGATAGTTACATTATCAGAACCGATCCAACTTTATTTGAAACAGTATTCCATAAGCAGCCTTGAAAATCTTACTTTTGTGATGTATGAAGAAAATGCTCCTATGCTCTAAGTAAGCAAATTATTTTCAACATATTTTCTTCTAGAAAGAAATGACAGTAACTCTACATTATTACTTTGAAAGCAGGAGGGAAAAGATAGCATACACAGTTTCTAGCAAATAGAGAGGACTGAGTACCTGTAATGTTTTGTGTTGAATCAAGAAAACATTCTTAGTAAGGCAAATATTTTTATGTGGAGCTAAATATGACTAAGCACAGGAGAAAAAAAAAGCTAATTAAAATATTATAGCCCATTTTTTCCCCTGTTTTAATAGATAATCAGTAACACCAGGTTACAACATTTGCAAGCTCCAAAGTTGCTTTATTTTTATAGGGAACAGTCTCCTTTCTTTCAAGCTTAATAGGCTTGGCCTATATCAGCTTTTCTCACATCAGTCCAAGTGTCACATTTGGGTTGGGGGATGCTTGTTAGCAGTAATTACCAGCAGTAGGTCCTATTCTTTGCCTAAGTAATTTTCCCTGCTAAGTACCACCAAAACTGCCTCGAGCCTTTAATTTTTCCCCCCCTTTCCTCTTGCCTTCCTTCGCCTCCTTTTAAGTTGGTGCATTTTCCCATGATACGGCTCTCGGTGGTGCAGGCCAGGGCCAGGCCAGGCGCTGGGTATCAATGTGCTCTGGAGACACGGGGTCAGGCCTAGCCAAAGCCTTTCACAAACAGAGCCTGAACTCTATTAGAGATGCAAATCCACTCTCAGAGTGAGGATTGTTTCAGGGATATAATGGAGTCCAAGGAATTCCTCAGCAGTTTGCTTTTCAGCATAGGGTCTTTGTCTCCTTCTTAGCAAATTTCTGCAGCCTGTTTAAACTATAACTATTGTCCTCATGGCTTCATTGATTTCTCTCCCTGCTACCAACTCACAATGGGCTGATATGAACATCTCTGCTACTGCTTTTGTACTGTATATCAGAGTAATGTTTCAGCAGATTGAGGCCTAGCAGGAAGAATTAAACCTGTACTACACAGAGCATGATGAATTGCAGGATTTACATATCATTTAAAGAGGGCATTTTCTTTTCTTTTTTTTTGTGATCAGGAGGTGGGGGAAAGGGGTGGGTGGTGGTGAGAGGATTGTTGCTGAATACTGTTGTGTCTCAAAGGATGTTGTCTGAAGACAGAATGACAGAAAAGGAAGTGATTTAGATACTCACTGACAGCTTAATACACAAAATACAAATTGTGGAAATTCACAGGGACCATCTCCTTTTTGCATAAGATAGTCTATGACAATCTGGATCTTGCAACTCAAAATTTGCATTTGAAAATGAGGGAAGCAGGGGGCAGTAGTCTGATGATCAATCTTGGTCTTGTATGTTTCACGGCAAGGGTGGGAGGAGGGCTCAACATCACTATGGTTTGGCTCCCACAGTTCTGGGCTGGGTATGAGGACTCAGAATCATCGTGGTTTGGCTCTTGGTGCTCTTGGCTGACAAATACTTCCAGTGGAGTCTGGACCTGAAATTACAGTGGAAACATATTTTAAACTGTCTTCTTTGTGTTCCTTTCTTTTTGCATATTACAGAAAGCTAATTAAATTTATCACAATTTTAATTTGGAGCCTATAAAGTCTGAGTCCAAAGACAAATGCTCTAGACCCATTAACAAAGCTTTCCCTTCAAATAAATATAGCTCAATGTGTATATGCATGCATTTTTGACCTCACATTTTAAGTGTATGTGGAATACTGTGTATAGAACATATTGGGAGATGATCATAAAGGATGATCTGTCTCCCCATTGTACTATTTTGTGATAAAATAGCACCCTTCTCAATAAGCCTAAGTACTTGGGTGATAGATGCTATAGAAATGCATAGATGGATAGAAAGATAATGAGCATTAAAATACTATAATTATATTGAATGAAAAAAGTATCTGAGGGATGTCACTTGTATGGTTGACATAATTTATGTGTAAATCATAAGTTTTTCCAAATCCCACAATGTCTGTGGGCTGTATATGGGATGTGATTAGCATCAAAATTGTGGGGTTGAGAAGACTCAGTATATAGTCACTCTATATGAGTCAAGCTTCAGATAACAGATTAATAAAGAAAAGTGCAGAAGAGTTTGTGCATTTCTAGGTATGATGAAAGAAGGGCTGTCATAGTAGAGTTTAGCTGGAAGAAATATTTGTAAAACAAAAGTCAGAAAATTCATGTATATGTTATCATTCATAACTTTGGGAGTCCTTAAGACCTTTTGGTGGTAGTTTGTGTCAAGGAGAGTACATGAATAAAAACAAAGAAAATAAATTCTATGTATGCTGAAAGGACTGACATTAGCTAGTCATATAAGAACTTTTAAAAAGTGAGGTTTTTCTGGTGTCTGTAAAACATATATAAGTGTTCAAATCTATTCTTATAATTGTATGGCACTTTATAACTTTCAAAGTGCAGAGACATCCTTTCTGACCTCTCATTTGCTCTTGATAGATTTTGAAGATAATTATGCAAAAGTCTCCATATGATACATACTTACAATTCTCCCGCTACCAGAAATATTCCACTATTTCTTATAAACTTGATGCTGTCAAATTTTCAACATTTCATGCTTGTTTTATCTTCTTTTTATATCAAATATAACACTCTAGTGTATTTAGTATATTAGTATATTTCATATATTTACACATTTTTGTATTTTTTAATCTCAAAGATGTAATACTTTGTTCTTTGTCCCTTTTCTCAACTAATAAGATTGTAAACTTTTTCTCTATAACTATAGCACACATGTTCTTCTTTTGGTCCAAAAGCTTTTGTTAAGCTATTAATAGAGATAAATTTATAATATTAATTCTAATAACTATTTTCTAATTCTAATTAGAAACATTCTAATTAAAAATTCTAATAATTTCTAAATTAATAAAGTTATTAAGCCTTAATGTTTCTCCTGATTTCCAGTCCTGCATCACCAATTGCCTACTGAACATTTCAAACTGGATATCCCATAGATATTTGAAATATATCATGTTAAAAACAGAGCTCATTATCTTGAACCGCATATACACTTTTCTCCTAAACTTCATTTTACTATTGAGGGTAATACCATCCTTTCAGTCATCTAGTTTCATAACCCAGATATCTCTGATTCTTGATTTTCCCTCACCCCAAATATCCAATCAGTTGCTAATCTTTTAATTTCTTTCTCAATGGCATTGATTCCCTGTCTTTACTCACATAGCTGCCATTGAGGCCATTATTATTTCTAACTTGACCTATTGAACTGGTGATCTAATTGGTCTCCCCTCCTCAAATCTTGCCATACTCCAATCCATCTTCCATACTTCTACCAAAATGATCTTCCTAAATTGCAAATCTGACTGCAAGATCTTTGGGAGTGAGGACTTTTTGATGCTTAGTTTTTTGGTTAACATATAGTTTTTAGGGCAAGTTGGTGGCATAGGAGATAGAATGCTGGTCCTGGAGTCAAGAAGACCTGATTTCAAATAGGACCTTAGATATTTAACTGTGTGGCTCTGGGCAAGTCACTTAACCCTGTTTGCCTCAATGTTTTCATCTGTAAAATAAGCTGGAAGTGGAAATGGCAAACCATTATTGTGTATCTTTGCCAAGAAAACCTCAAATAGGATCACAAAGAGTCAGTTACAACTGATGATAACTGAACAACAAATTATAACTTAATGAATACTTGATACTTTCTTAGTAAATGCTTGATTATTGATTGATTGGAAAGGAAGGTTGGAGCCATATTGTGGAAGGTCTTAAAGTAGGAGTTTATAGTTAATTTAATAAGCGATGAAGAGCTTCTAAACATTTTTGAATAGAGGAATCACAGGATGAGAACAATATATTAGGATGACCACTTGGGCAGTCAGGTGAAAGATGAATTGGAAAAGAAAAATATTAGACACAGGAAAGACAGAAGGCCATTTCAGCAAACTATAGAAGTAAGAAATAAATGCTTGAACTAGGAAGGTTAGAATGGAAATAGAGAAAAAAGAGACATATTGCCAGGGCAAAATTAATTGGATGTTGGGATGAGAGCATAAAGAGTTAAAGAAAAAGTTTATAAGCTCTTTGTATGCAGTAATTATCTCTATTAATTTTTAGTTAGCTCTAGAGTTATCTGGGTATACCATAATGTATCTGCAAAAGGCAGTAAATTTATTTTCTCTGAACTTTACCTCCCTGACTTTACTATTCTGAGACTCTTGTTTCATTTCCTTTAGGTATTCCTCTAGTTCCTTTGGCTAGAGCATTTTGTTTCTCTGAGGATTTAGATGGATTTGTTGTGGAGGTGTTGTCCTCTTTAGTCTTTACCCCCAGGTGTCTCTCAAACCAAAGTATTTCCATATGGTGTTTGAAGTTTTCCTTGGGTTGGGTTGTTCAATAAAGGTCTTTAATTGTATGTTAAAGTGAATAGTGTTCTGGCTATTATGAGTCAGACTAGGTTGCTGCAGACTCTTGTTCTACTATTGTACTTGTCTCTGCCTAGGGGCGCCCTTCATTACAGGGCTCCTCTGTGCTATAGGTTCCATTATTGCTTTTTGAGATCTGGATTCCCACCATAGGATTCAGTGACAGGTTGGATTTCACCCAGGTTTTCTTTCTCTTGTGGCTTTGTTCAAGCTACTGGTGCAGTGCTCAAGCTTCCTAACTAGGGTAGGGATGGCTTGTGCTGGGCCTGCCCCTACTCCCCAAAGTCACACTCTGGTAGCCCACACCTCAAGGAAGATTCAGGTCTGGTTTGGGCTTGAATCTCAGAGAAGGCCTGCAGAAAAGGTTGGGGACTTCCCTTAAGGCTCTGGGGAAAAGTGTATGTACTTCACCCTCTAATTTGCCCTAGAACTGTATCTCTATGCACATTCTTGGGTTGTGAGGAAGATCTGGAGGCATTTTTTTCCCATCACTTAGTAAAATAGTGCATTTATTAGCCCTGATAGTTTAATCAGGATTTCGGGTCTTCTTCATCCTAGTGGACAACTATAATTTCACTAACATATTGCATTTGAGATGCCTTTTGTGATATTAGAATGGAGATCAAGCAGTTAACTGAAATATATGATTGTAGATGAGGGAAAGTTTAAATGTTTAGAAGTTAATTTGGGAATCATTTACCTAAAGCAGGTAATAGTTAAAGTTATGTGAATGGATGAAATCACCTTGGAGAAGAATGTTAAGAGAAATGAACTTAAGATATATCTATATTTATGAAGCATAAAACATGTGGATCTAGCAAAGAAGGAAGAGAAATGAGCGATAAAGATGAATCTAATAGTCAAAGTTGCTGGGGTCCACAACTAGTTCTTCAGTTTCTATTTGTATGACCAAAGATCTGATTTATTTCTTTTTTTCCAAATGAAGGGATTTGAATAAGGTGATGTCTCAGGTTCCTCCCAGTTATAAAAAATCTTTTTGAGCAGAGTAGAGAAGAACTCAAATTGTAGGGTTTTAAAGTACAATATAAATGCTAACTATTATTTTCATTAATAAACTCTCCAGGCTTTTCTGCTCTCTGCAAAGGCAAGTTCAGTAATCCAGGGTAGCAAAGGCTTTGATAGCAATGTTTGTTCTATTAGGACCAAGATGCAGGAGGAGCTCAGATGGGCACCTTTCTGTGGATCTAGGTGGAAGTTCCTTATCAATGTCACATCTCTAAATTAATTCTCAGCTCATGGCAATCAACTTAGTAAAATATAAACCCTAATAAGGTGGTGTCCTTAATTGAGATAAAAATTGTCAATCACATAGTGTAGAAACTCCCACATCCTGGGCCTTCATTTTCGTCAAAGCAGATGTTATCTTGGTGCCTTTCTTCCAACTCCTGGTCATTAAAACTTTCAATTTTAGATAAGAGGATTTTTGTGGGGGTGACCACATGGCACCTTATTGATAACAAAGTGGAGGGACTTTAGGTTACCAAGGAAAATAGGGAATAAAAGGCTAAAATGGGTGTGATTATTTTTTATACAAAAGAAATTATCTTTCTATTATATTATATGCAATTCTTAAATTAAGATTAAGGTTTTTTTCCTTTCTATTTCTTCATTCAGGGAATGAAGTCCCTAGGATCATTCAATTAGCCACTTAAGGACAACATTGATAGATGAGATTGACTAAATCTTTGGGCTACATGCTCCCAATCTTGGGCAGGACCCCACCCAATTAGAAGTTCTTACTTTTGTTTAGAGTATAAACATAATCTAATCTAGGTGAAGTATCACCCCTCCATTAGAATCTCATGAAGGAGAAACAAACCAGAAAAGTCTGGGTAGAGATGAATTCCTTTTCCTTTTTTTTCTAGATTGCTGGAGTTATTTGAGTATCAAGTCATGATCTCAGCAGGAAGAGTAAAAGACTTTTAGCCCACTTCCCCATTAATATGCCAATCTCTTCATTAATTGTTCACCAATCAGGGTTGATTTTTACACTTCAGGAATACCCCCCCCCCCCTTTTCCAAAGTATTTAAGCAGTATTAAGTGATTTCAGTGGCAGGGTCTTTGGTTACTGAAACCAATGACCATCAATTTGCTTATTGGTTAAGCCTGACTATCAGTTAGCCTGATTAATAAATAGACTAATAATTATCCATAAACTATTTCTCTCAGGCTTTTCATTCTTCACTTACCTGCTACTGCCTATGGAGTAGAATGTGGCACCTTGCTCTCTCCACCTTTTCTGAACTGTGATAACATTGCACCAGATCCTATAGATTATACCAATCATCTCAGGTCACCACTGGAATATAGTCTATCATAATGTGCTAAAGTATGCAGAGTCTTAAATATATAATCATATGGTTGCTTTACTTAAGCAACAACATTGAGACACAAAATGTATGCAGCTCTTCAGATCATTGAATTGGTAGCTAAGGGAATCACAGTAAACCCAAGTAGAGAAGGCCCACACAAAGCTAAAGATTCAGTACATCAAGACTAAGGAACTGCTTGAGAGCAGGTGAGCATGCTCAACTCACATGTTTAAATGAGGCACTTACCCTCTTAGATAGCAGCCCATACAAGAGCTTAAGCTTGAATTCCAGATAATCTGCTTCATATGATCAAGATGTCAATTGTTAAATTGTTAATTGTTAAATTGTTAATTGTTAAATATACTAAATAAATTCATCTTTTATTTATTGATGAATGTTGAAAATCCCTTCTCTAAGAACTTCTTTCTCCTGTTCTATCCTTATATCCTTTGAGGCTTTCATGCATCATAAATCCCTGAAATCTTTAGTGACTCAATTGCTCCCTATCTTCCCCAAGAATCAAGTCTGTTACATTTCTACTCCAGAGTTCCTGAACATCACCACAAACTGACTAAAATTTTATGCCGTCTGACTTCAGCTGGGTCTTCATTGCTTCATGTTCATTTTTAAATTTTATTTCTTATTGACTATATATTTCATTTCCTCAAATGGCTATTCTAGCTTTTCTTTTTTCCCTAAAGCCTTCCTTCTTGCCAGTCTCTATTCTCCTCTCCCTTCACTGTGAACTAAGATGTACCTTTCTCTTGTCAGAGATTACTTCTCTACTTCTACCCTGAATTTTATCACCTTGTATCTCCTCCTGATCTTGTTCCATCAATCATCCTTCTTTACACATACATATTTAAGCTATTTCTGTCTCGGTCTCTCCTTTCCGTTAAACCTAAAAAAACCCTCATGATCTCAGCTCTGCTTTCTCTGCCCTTTTTTCTATAACTTAAAAAACAGGACTCCATCTCTGATTTCCTAAAACAAAAATAACTTTCCCCCTTTTACTTTTTATCCTTCGAGTATCATTCTTTCTATTATTCCTTTTACTTTCTAACTAGTGGGAAAAAGTCTAATGTGATAAGATAGTAAGTGACCTAAATGTTTACTTGTTCAAGATACTGTGCTAGATGCTGGCAGTTCAAATAAAAAGAATGAATAATTAATAATCACTATTTGCAAGGAAAGTATTTTAAAAGGGGCGTCAACAAGTGCATAGCAAAGTTTAAACAGAACAAATAGAAATAAATGCAAATAGTTAAATAAAACATAGTTTGAGAGGGAGGATATTAACAGTTGCAAGGATCAGAAAATACTACATGTAAAAGATTTATGATAGATCAGGTCCCTCCTTTGCTCTCCTTTAGTTCAACAATTGCATGAAAATTTTTATAAATTACAGTTGTAGCACAGGGATAGATTTTGCTCACAGAAGTAGTTAAAGGTGCTGAAAGATTTGACTAAGATGGAAATCCTTTCCAAAGCTTGACTCTTAAGACCTGAATTTCTTCATCTAGATTATGTGTTCATCTAATATTTTTAAGTGAGTTACAAATTTGATATGTTAATAGATTATAAATAAAAGTTATAAAAAAGTTAATTTTATCTTAAGATACATTGACATGAATTAATGAGGAATGGGGTTGAACTCTATCCTGGTTTCTTCAACTGTTGAATCTTAAATTTGACTAATGGAAAAATGTTTTAGGAATAATCTTAGTGATAAGGAGAGCATCTAATTGAAAGTGATCAGGATGGCCTTGGGATCATGCCATGCCAAATTGATGAACCTGACAATATTTCACTTGGAGAAGAGAAGACTGATTGCTTGTCCCATCCTTCTTCAGTTTAAAAGAATACTGTGAAGAAGAGCAATTAGACATGTTCTTTCTATAAAGAAAGGCTCCCTAACAATTGGTAGTATCCAGAAGTGGAATGGAAGGGCTTTCTAAGCTGGTGAATTTTCCTTCACTGGAAGTCTTCAGGCAGAGACTAAGTGTTCTTTTATTGGAGATGTTACAGAAATGATTTCTATGGTCTAGACTGTACTAGATGGCTTCTTCAAACACTGAGATTCTTTGATTTTCTGATCTGCAGTGTAGCTTTACTGTAGTATTCTTTGGTCTTACAGATAATTTAATAGTTTTCCCTTTCCTTTTCTTTCCTCTTATGCGTACTTCAGGCAAAGTCACCACTTCTGAAGTGTTTTCAGGCTTATTTCTCTGGACCACCTCATCTGTTCCATCTTTCTACTTCATTAATAAAAAGATGGGGTTGGACTTTTAAGGCCTCTTACATCCCTGGATTCTCCTCTATTAGAATTACCTCCTTTCTATTAGGCAAATTTCTTCCAATTTCCATCCTCATTGTTATATTTTTGATCTTTCCCACAGGATGGCAGAAAATTCTTCTTATCTTTCTATCCCACTTCTTTTCTTCCAATAGACCCTACTTTCTATTTTTTTCTCCTAGAGCCCTAAGAACCTTCCCTACATTAATTTGGACAAATGATGCCAGTTTTGTTGTTTTTCTTGAAAATTCTTGACCCTTGAAACTGCCCTAAATATGTGTTTCTCCTTCACATATTCTGGGGATGCCCACATAGAATACTACAAAGGTATTACTTAATTCTCTTTCTCCATCTCTGTCTCTATCTCTGTCTCTGACTCTGTCTCTCTCTGTCTTTCTCTTTTTGTGTCTTTTTCTCTCTGTAACTATCTCTGTCTCTCTGTCTCTGTTTCTCTCTCTCTCTCTCTCTCTCTCTCTCTCTCTCTCTCTCTTTGTTATCTCTATCTTTCCATCTCTGTTTCTGTCTTTCTCAAAATTACCAAAAAAGTTGTCTTTCATAATACATTTTTCTAGAAAATTTCCAAGGTTTTCTTACCCTAAATGAAAAATCACTGGCATTTGTCTCACATCCTTATCTCCCAAAGATTTCTGTATTTCACACATGAATTTATTTCCTAGGCTAGACTTCAGCTTTTTTTACTCTTTCTACTAGCATTTAATGCATTACAGTATTTTTTAATTCAATAAATAATATTTCTAATACAATATTTGATATATGTTTCTTAGCTATTTGTTATGTGTGTTCATTGTGAAACTGGTATTTGGGGATAATGGGGGTGTCAAACCTGAATATAGAGCTTGGCGTCCCTTTTCCCTGAGAAATGATGTGATCAAAAGTTAGCTTGAATTCCAGCATATCCCTTAGATAACAATATTTAATTATTTCCTGAACAGAATGAACACAAACACTTAGACTGATTTTTAGGAATACAAAGTAATTTACCCAAGTCAGACAACTTGTGTTTGGCAAATCTGGAATTTGAACACAGTCTAATGACTTCAAGAATAGTGTTCTTTCTATTACATACTCTAGGTCTGCTAAGTGGAATCACTTCAGAGTTCTTACAGAAATCCTAATCCTTTGAATATAAAGACTCCAAAGTAAACATTATTACTATGTTGGAATGTAGTTCATATCAAAGTCTTTACTTTCTGGGATCTGTATAACCACAGAAATGTCCCTTGGGTTCATCCTTAGAGAATTCAAAATGACATTGTCTACCATATAATTGCTTTTTGGGCAGCTGAACTCATTTTTTGTGAAGTGAATTCTTCTAACAAATCTTTCCTTATTCCCCTGCAGAAAATGCAGAGATTTTATTTTTACTAATTTTTCTTATTCTTCTTCTTCCCTTATAGACTTTAAGATAAGGCAATCAACATATTGGTTGTACCTGTTTTTTCCTCATTATTACTCCTTCCCATCTTCCCACCTAATTCTTCATCTTTTTTCTCAATTCTCCTATTCTGTGAAATCTTTTCTATTTATAATTGATTCATCATCTATTGTTGGGGGTAAGGGGAGTGAGAACCTGACCTCAACACATCCAAACTCTGATGGTTTGTTGGTCCAATGCCTAGTATAACACTTGTCCAAAGGTAAATTGATATGGCACTATCTCCTTATTAGAGAGGGGAGGGGGAATACTTGGTGAGAAACAAGAGAGCTTTCATTTTCAACCAATTCCCTTTTGATTATGATGATGATTAACTTTCATTCTCAAAGAAGACCATGACATCAGTGAGATGCTGCCATGATATGCACATGAACTGGATTTGAGTAAGAGGGTGCTTTGCTAAGTCATTAGCCTCACTTTCCCCTCCAGACCCATCTGGGTCCAGTGGCCAGATATGTATCAGGAGGACTGGAAATGGCCCTGGATATGAGGTCACACAGCTAATAAGTGTCTGATGTCAGATATGAGCTTGGCTCCTCTTGACTTCAAGGCTGGCACCATCTAGCTCTCCCTTTTGAAAGTCTTCAGGATTAGTTCCTTCTAGGACTATATGGAGCTTCAAGTCTCTTAGGACTCTTCAAAGGTCAAGTTGCTTCAGATGTTTCTGGTTTCTAACTTTAAGAAGGTGATGGAAGAAGTCAACTTCATTTCAAGTTGTGGAAGGAAAAGACTGTTGGAAGACAGAAGAGTTAGCAATCTCCATCATGCTTCTATTCATAGTGTGTTTTACTGGAGGTTAAAGATAGTTTCCCCTTGGGTGAGATCAAAGACTCTCTCTTAGTTAAGTTCCCTCCCAATGGAAGAGCATATTTACTCTGTATTGTCTGGTGTATATTCTCTTATGTATAAATTCCCTGATCTCTGTCTTCATCTGTTTTGAATCAATTGTTTCTTGACTATTTGTTATGCAGTTCACTGAAAATGGTATTTGATGGGTAAGGTTGTCAAACCTAAGATATAGAGTTTGAGGTTTACTTTACCCCAGAAATGACAAAGTGATCAGAAGTTAGCTCAAATCCCATCATATCCCCTAGACAAACAATATCCAAGTGAGCAGACAAAACATACTTCTAGTACAGTGCCTTCTTTTTCTATGAGAAGTAGAGTGACCTCAACTTTCTGCTTCAACTCCTGGTAGGTGTTAAAGTCTTTCTTGGAAATAGGTAGAGGGAGGGGTAGAAAAAAGTATCTCCCCTCAGACACTTGTTGTGTGACCCTTATTGTCTATTAGACTCAATATCCTAAACTGTAAAATGGAGATAATAATCCACATCTTTACTTTGAAGACTAAATGAGATAATATTTGTAAAAATGTTTAGCAAAGTTCCTGCTTCTCTTCCATTCCATTCCCTTCATTTCCCTTCACACCTCTTAAAGTGTTCCCCTTCAAGGTCTTAGTAGTCTTGCTTGAACTATTGTAATAACTATTTTAATAAGCAATTTATAGTTTACATTCCAGAATTCTCCACCCCCCAGTGGAGAGTTATTCACAAGTGAATAACCACAGCAAACAATAATTAAATGACTTAGGATAGTAGGGAGAAAATCAGGAGAACCTGGGTTCAAATTTTACTTTTGTCACATTATTTATGTGAGCCCAGGGAAATTATTTAACTTCTCTCTACTCCATTTAACTATCTAAGATAGTAAGTTGTCAAATAGCTGTTTGTCTATATTGGAAGAAGATCTCTTAGTAGTGAAATCATAGGTCTGGGGGAAAAAAAGCAAAAATAATAATATAACTGATATTATTCAGTGTAGTAGGTAGTCTTGTACTTGGAATCAAGAAAATCCAAGTTCAAAAATCATCTCTGACACTACTAAGTTCTGGGGCAACTGCTTTCCTTTGGTTGAGGGGATTTTCCAAACCATTATGTCCCAATGATGATGAAATAGCATGTTAGAAAACTTTAAAATTACTACAGTATTTTAATAAGCAACATATTTTCTATAATCCAGAACTTTCCATCCCCAGTGGGGAGTTACTCACAAGTGAATAACCACAACAAACAAAAATAAAATGGGTTAAAATAATATGGCAACTATTATTTCCATAAGAGATATGAGGACATGGATATTCAAAGCCTGATTTCTCATTGGAATTCTTCCACTAGTCTCTACATAATCTTGGATAAATCATTCTGCCTCCCTGCTTTCCCATTTATACAATGAAAGGATAGGGCTAGGTGACCATTAGACTCTCTTCCAGTCTAATAATCTATTTACATAGGAACTGTCTTTTATTTTAGATGAAAGGGAGATAGAGGTGAAAATAATGACAAAAATCTATGAAAAGTAACTATAATATCAAGAAATCAAGAAATAATTTTCCATGTATACAAATATGGAGAATACTCTAGAATTTGGGTTGATTTTAAAGTCATATATATAAAATGTTTGGCAACATTATATTATTGGAAGAATAAATACAAACATTTGCCTTCTCCAACAAATTAGAAACTCATTCACCTCAATACAGTTATACTCAAACACAAAATACAAATTTTCTATTCCATTTTAACATGTACTATAACTCTCAGTTTCTTCTAACAAAACATAATGGAACATTTATGTGGTTACTGGATGGTTCAAAAATCATAGCTTTTGCTATTTATTATAGTTTGTGAAAGATGATGACTCTTGTTGTCCCTTTGACTATTCTATTTCTGATTCAGACTAAATCTCTGTTCTTTCAGGCCACTGATCAAAACTGGCCTCCCTTCTGTATATTGGTTGTCAAATTGTTTGATACCCAGTTTATTTCACTCTAGGGCCATATGAGTTCTCCCCTTAGACTTATGCTTGTCTAGCAACTATTTGGATGATTGTTCATCCATGCACAGATTGACAAGGTATTTGTATTATCATTTTTCCTTCAGGAGCAGGAGATGTATCAAAACACAAATCTGCTTCAGTGAGTGTGCAAGTCACTGAAAGACTTGAAATGATTTGGAAAATTTACTAATTGAAAGATTTATGCGATGAAATTTGGTATTCACATAAGTGAAGGACTACAAACATGGGCAAAATGTAAAGAAACACTAAGAAAATCTCTATTGCATTTTTTCTAATACATGTATTATTTTTAGAATTCAATGACTGAAGGCCCTAGAAGGACTTATTGTTATGAACTATGGAATTTTTTTAGTCCATTTGTGATTAAAGTGAATGAATATCCACTAATTTCACTAATTCATTAAAGACAATGAAAATTCATTTTTGCTTCCAAGTTAAATATAATCTTAGCCCAATTCTCAAGGGATGAGTTTTTGGTCTATAAATTAAGAAGGAGAAATTTTTCAGGACAGGGTGGGGTGGGGGGCAATAAATCTCAAAAGTAAGAGGGACAATAACTTGCCAGTGGTTGCACAACTATTATTACTTTATAGAATTGGATGATTCAGGAGACCATCTCATCTACCTCAACCCTACTTCTGTCAAGAGATGCTGTGAATTGAAATCTAATGAGACAAGAAGAAGAGAAACCAATTGCATGTTCTTAATCAAAATTTGCATTGAAATTTGCATAGAAATGAATGAAGATAAGTGGAAGGAATTATTTTTATCTTTGAAATATAGAAGGGAATGTTAAGAGACTAGATCTCCATATGGATACTGTATTGAATCTAAGTGGCAAGTTTGAGTAGAATCAATGAACTGGAGCAGAGTACATGGGTCCTGTTTGACATGAACCAGCCCTGCCAGGGCCCTGAAATTGGCAAAAAATTCAAAAGATAAGTGCCAACTATGGGTCTACATAGTCTGGCAAAGCTAACCACTTTGATTCAAAGCTTACAGTTCCAGTTGGATTCACTGTGTGATTTGCTTGTGTAAATACAGCTTATATCTCCCCAACCCCCAACCTCCAACATAGAATGGCATTTAAGGTTTTGATCAAGCAGACCTGAAAAAGTAGGTCTGAAATATCCAGTTGTATTAAATATTCTTTTTAATTCTATTATAGTTACACATTCTTAAAGCTAGATTTCTACCTTCCACTTTGAATAAGCTACTGAATATGTTGAAACAATCTTAAATATAAAATTCTTGGTCATTTATGACTGTGGATTTTCTCTTTTTTTTTCTATTTCTTCTGTTCCAAGCTGACTGTCTATAGACTGTTTAACTATTTGCTACCACCTCTATTATAAACCTTACAAGAATGGGAGCTGATCAATGTTAAGTGAAATGTACGACTTATTAGCATCCTGTGCCAAAGTGGGAAAGTAATTTGTTATTAGAAGACTGAATAATTAAGTAGAGATTTAGGCTTTATCAGTGGATTTTAATTATCAGTGTTGCCTATTATCCTGTATAATCAGTGAAAAAGGAACACTGCATCTGGAGTCAGAAATACTGGGTCCTAGTTTTGACTTTTCCACCTACTTGATGTATAGATTTGGAAAATTTTCCTTAAAATCTCTGAGTTTCATTTCCCTTATCTTATCAAATGGAGATAATAAAAAAAGTGCTGTGTTTATACAGTGTTCTTAAAAAGATCAAATACAATTATGCATTAAACTGTACTTTGAAATATTTTTAATTGTGAAACAAATAGAAACTATGATGTGTGATTATGGTGATTATTTTAGTTCTAGATTCATATCTTTATTTATCTTACAACTTCGGACATCTTGGAGCCTTGTTCCTGATAACCCACTGCAACATTTTGGTGTAAAAAAGAATATTTTTAGTTATACTTTGATATCAAATTGTTGAAAGGCAGCAAATACCATTAGATCCTTACTTTTTAAATCTTTGAAAGCTATTTTGTGCTATAGCCTTGGCTAGAAATTGCCAACAGACTAATTTTTCACAAATGTCCATCAACAAATAACCATTTCTTTTTTTGCAGGATGAGGAAAGAGGAAGGAGAATGAAAGCAGGAACAAAATCTGAGCCCAGGCTACTACCATCAATAAACCACGGCTTTGTGGCTTTCCGCTGTGCAGAGATGATGAGCCTCAACTATTTAATTTAGGGTAAGATTAAGTTATAGGGTTTTGTGCTTTACTTCAAGAACACTATTTAAAACAAAATCTAATCAGTGAATGGAGTGTTCTGTCATATATAAAAATCCCACAATGTCAGCTAAATTTTCAACAGGAATCTCAATCCTGACTTCTTTTATAGCCAAAAGAGTACAAGATATTCTCAAGATTCCTGATTAAATGAAACATTTCTTAAAAAATCAAATTAGCTTCTTTATAGAAATATGCTGAATTATCACAGAGAATAACAATAAAATAATATTGAAATTTCTTTTTCATTATTTATTTCTTTTTAATTCATCTACACATGTAAATTTTTAAATTATAAATTTTTCTTCCACCTTCCCTTCTCACCCCACTCCCATCAGTGGTGAGCAGTCAGATTAATATTGCTTATATATATTTTTGATAAATATGTTTACATATCAGTCATTTTTGGTATGAGGAAATAGGATTAAGGGAAAGAGATACATAAGAAATAATTTTTAGTTCATTAGATTCTGAAGATTGTTTTTTTTTCTTTTTTTTCTTTTGTTTTTCTTCCTCTGGTTGGGGATAACATTGTCCATAGCTGGTCTAAAACAGTCATCCCAGCTCTCTGAACTGCTGAGAGGAGCTGCTTCCATCAAGATTGATCATCTCACAATGTTGTTTTTGTTTGGTTTTTTTTGCAAGGCAATAGGGTTGTGACTTGCCCAAGGCCACACAGCTAGGCAATTATTAAGTGTCTGAGGCCAGATTTGAACTCAGATACTCCTGATTCCAGGGCAGGTGCTCTATCCACTGTGCAACCTAGCCACCCCACAAAATGTTGTTTTTAATATGTACATTGTTCTCTTGGTTCTGCTCTCTTTACTCAGCATCAGATCCTGTAAGTCATTCTGTGTTTCTCTAGAATCCAACCATTTATGATTTATTATAGAGCAATAATATAGGGGTGGCTAGGTGGCGAAGTGGATAAAACACTGGTCTTGGAATCAGGAGTACCTGGGTTCAAATCTGGTCTCAGACACTTAATAATTGCCTAGATGTGTGGCCTTGGGCAAGCCACTTAACCCCATTTGCCTTGCAAAAACAAAAACAAAAAAAGAACAATAATATTCCAGAGTATTCATGTATCATAAGTTGTTTAGCCATTCCCCAATTGATGGGTATTTCCTCAATTTCCAATTCATTGCCACTACAAAAAAGAACTGCTATGAATATTTTGGAACACATGGGATATTGCCCAACTTTTATGATTCTTCTGAATATGGGCCTAGAATTGGAATTGCTGGGTCAAAGGGAATGAACATTTTTATTCCTTTTTTGAACCTAGTTCCATATTGCTATCCAGAATAGTCGGTAATATTGAGATTTCAATGATAATTGCAGTCCCTAACAGTTATGATAATTTGAAAAGGCATCCAGTATCCAAGAATCAAGTGACTTGAATTAATATGTCTAAGTTGTCTTAAACTACTTTTGTACTCTAATGTTCCCATCTATAAAATGATGTAGTCTCATTTTACTTACAATTATTTGGTCCAGATCTGTTATTCCATCATTGTGCAGAACTCCTATAAAGTACCTCTCTTGTCCAATGGAATTCCATGTAAATTACTGTTTTAGAGAGATATTTGGAAGACTGAGAGGTTAACAAAATTGTCCATGCTCATGCATCAAGTAAGTGACTTGGGCAGAATTTTACTCAAGTTTTTATGACTCCAAGGAAAACCCTTTCTCCACTATGTCTAATCACCATAATTTATGTCGGTTGGCTTCCATCTCTATAATGTACAATAGTATGTTGAAGAATACTTCAATTCTAGTTCTTAAAATTCCTCATTTCCTTCAGGGCTAAGTTCACATGCCACTTTTCATGTTAAATTTTTTTCTGATGGAGGAAAAATAGAACCTTTGGTGTCATAAAAGACTTTTAAATCCCAATTCTGATGCTAATTAATTGTGTGACCTTGAGCAAGTCACTTAAACTCTTTGAACCTCAGTTTCATTAACTGGAAAGACTATGTGACCTATGAAGTGTCTTCCAGTTTTAAATCTGAAATTTTAGAATGAAATCTGTTCAGCTATTAGTACCTTCTCCCCCAGATAACCTTAAATATATTTTATATAACTGTATATATATATGTTTATATATAAGCATGTGTTTTATATATAATATATTCATGAATATAATGAATGTATATATGCATGCATAATTATGTATCTTTAATATATAATTTTTGGAATTTCAATGATAATTGCAATCTCAATGAGACATAATGTTGAAGGGGATAAGCCTCATTTTATTTAGTTTAGAATGGTCTGACATTGATAGGAATGACATCATCAATCTCTCAGAATTTCAGCATGTCACCTCTCATTCACCTGATTTCACTAGTTCCTTTAAAATTGTCTTGCAGTAGCTCTTTGCAATGTCTGACTTCAGCAACCTGTCTGAGAAATTCTCTTTTATGCACTGACCTCACCTGCAGTGCCAACTTTTTACTGAATAGCCTTTGCCTGGGCTATTCTGGAGCTTGTACTGAGTAGTTCAGTCCCCTGTGCCGAGAAGGTACTTATAAGCCACGGCTTTCCTTTCCTCACTACTATTATACTAGCATTTTTTAAATTTGATTTTTATTTTAATTCTCATTTTGTACGAATGTTTCTTTTACATTAATAAAATATTCTTGTTTAAGAGTCAACAAAATACCCCTCCCCCCATGAATATAGACTTGCTTGGGTGATAAAGTAAAGGGGAGAGAAAAAAAATTAAAATTAAAAAAATAATAGTAATAATTGTAAGTATGGCCAGGTGGCACAATGGATGAAGCACCAGCCCTGGAGCCATGAGCACCCAAGCCCACATCCAGCCCCATAGACCCAACAATCACCCAGCCATGTGACATGCAAGCCACCCGATCCCCACTGCCCTGCAAAAAACCAAAAAGAAAAAAAGAAAAGACCCAAAATAAAATAAAATAGTAATTATAGTAGGGGTGGCTGGGTGGCAGACAGAGCATTGGCCCTTGAGCCAGGAGCACCCAGGTCCAAATGCGGCCTCAGACACCCAAAGGTCACCCTGCTATGTGGCCCCAGGCAGGCCACCCAGTCCCATTTGCCCTGCACCCTCCCCCCAAATAATAATAATAATAATAAAAATGTGTTTCAGTCTTTGTTCCAACACCAACAACTCTGTCATGGGTGGATCGCATTCTTTATGGCTAAGTCCATCACAAAAGTTACTTCCATATTTTTCCAGCATTGCCATTGCTGATTGCAACTCCCTCCTTTCTTATTTCTCCATTACCATGTGCTATATTTTCTTTCTCCTTTCACTCTGACTCTGCTGTAGGGTTGCCGAGTGGCGCAGCAGACATTATCCCTGGTCCTGGGGCCAAGAAGCCCTGAGCCCCCATACCACCCCTTAGGCCCACAATCCACCTGGCCCTATGGTCCTGGACAGGCCTTCTAATCCCAGCCCCTTTCAAGAAGTAAAAAAGAAAATGTGTTATATCTGACCACTCTCCCCCCATGGTCCATCCTCTCCTCCTTTATTCACATCCCCACCCCTTCCCCCTGCTCCCCCCCTTCTTACTCCAGATGAGTATATATGCTATTTCCTCTCCTAGCCACCTCTGATGAGAGCGAAGGTTCCCTCATTCCCCCTTGCCTCCCCCCTTCCATATCATTTCAATAGCTCATTGTAATAAAAACAATCTTATTATATGAAATATCTTGGCCTATTCCCCCCTCTCCTTTTTCTTTCTCCCATTACATTTCCCTTTTTTTTTTCTATTGACTCCCTTTTTATACCATATTCTATCTTCAAATTCAGCTTTCTCCTGTGCTTCAACTATAAAAGCTCCCTCTACCTGCTCTATTAACTGAGAAGGTACATATGAGTGTTACCAGTGTCATTTTTCTATGCAGGAATACATTCAGTTCATCATCATTATGTCCCTCATATTTTACCCTTCTCCTCCAATCTCTATACTTCACCTGAGTCCTGTATCTGAACATCAAACCTTCTGTTCATTCAGCTCTGGCATTCCAAAAGGAACATTTGAAATTCCCTTGGTTCATTGAAAGTCCATTGTTTTCCCTGGAAGAGGACATTCAGCCTTGCTGGGTAGTTCATCCTTGGTGCATTCTAAGCTCTTTTGCCTTCCTGTATATTATATTCCAACCCTATGAGCTTCCAATGCAGTTACTGCTAAGTCCTGTGTGATCCTGACTGCAGCTCCATGATATTTGAACTGTGTCCTTCTGGCTGCTTGTAATAGTTTATTTGACATGGGAGTTCTGGAACTTAGCTATAATATTACTAGGGGTTGGTTTTTTAGGATCCCTTTCTCTGGGGGATTGGTGGATGCTCTCCATTTCTATTTTGCCTTCTGATTCTAGAGTATCAGTGCAATTTTCCTGTAATAATTCTTTGAAAATGATGTCAAGGCTCTTTTCCTGATCATGACTTTCAGGTATTCCAATAATTTTTAAATTATCTTTCCTAAGTCTGTTTTCCATATCAGTTGTTTTTTCAATGAGATATTTCACATTTTCTTCTAATTTTTCATTTTTTTTGTTTTGAAGTATTGATTCCTGATTTCTGGTAAATTCATCTATCTCCCTGAATTCTATTTTTTATCTGAAGGATTTGTTTTTCTCAGAGAGTTTTCTTATCTCTTTTTCCATCTCGCCAATTTTGCTTTTTAAGGCATTCTTCTCCTCAATAACTTTTTGAACTGTTTTATCCATTTGACCTAAGCTGGTTTTTAGCATGCTATTTTCTTCAGCATTTTTTTTTTGGATTTCCTTGATTAAGCTACTGACTTCATTTTCATGTTTTTGCTGCATCTCTCTCCTTTCTTTTCCCAGGTTTTCTTCCACCTCCCTCACTTGATTTCCAAAGTCTTTTTTGAGCTCTGTCATAGCCTGAACCCAATTTCTGTTTTTCTTGAAGTCTTTAGATGTAGGAGCTTGTGCCTCCTCATCTTCAGACTGAGTATTTTCATCCTTCTTGGGCTCATATGCTAAATATTTCTCAGTGGTCTTCCTCTTGTTTCTCTGCTTGCTCATTTTCCAGCCTGGACCTGGTTTTAGGGTGCTTCCTGAGCTTTTGGGACACTCCCACAAGGGTCTCAGTGTGTGAGGCTCTGTCCTCCCTCCTGGTCTGTGAATAACCATAAGCACCCCCTCTGCCACAGGGCTGAGGTGGGGGTGCTGTTCTTCTATTGCGGGGGGGCCTAGACTGCAATCAGAATCTGAATGTGGTCAGAGCCTCAGAGTCCTGTTCTGGAGGCAGAGGACAGAGCTAGGCAGTCTCTCTTCACTCCCCTCCCTCAGCTCAATGGGCTCATGTCCTGGGGGCTCCTGCTTACAGGCTCCACCTGCTTCTGTTTCCTGGATCTGGGCTGCAGAAAGATCAAGCTGCTCCCTGTGTGCCCTGAGGGCTGGGCTCCACGTGCTGGCTCTGGCAGAGGTCCCCTGCTGTTCCACCCCCCCCCCCCCACTTTGTGCCCGGTGCTCCTCGGGTTGCAGCTCAGGAGACTCCCACGCTGCTGTGAGCCATGGCTCCCAGTGCCCTGGGGCTGCCTCTGGAGGGCCACCCCTCTGACTCAGGGGAGCAGAGCCTTTCTGCTCTTTTCCAGGTTACCTTGAGTAGGAGAACTGACTCACTGGGTCCCTTTGTGGGTTCTGTCTCTGGAAAGTTTAGTTAGAATCCTTAGTTTCAAGTTTTATCAGAGAGCGCCTAAGACTGGATCCCTTCTTTTCTCCATCTTGGCTCCGCCCTCCTGATTGATCTTTCTATACTAGCATTTTTAATGCTTATAATAATCAATAATAAATACTTGAAAGTTTAAAAGAAGTTAAAAGGAATTTGCATGTCATCTTTGCACATAGTTCCATATTAATCATATATGCTATATATTTACATATGAATTCATGTTCTATATAATAGACATTTAATATTCCTGTTCATGATTTACACATGTGTGCATAATTCACTTATTTTCATACATATATGAATATTGATCCCTTCAACTAGATTGCAAACTTCTCAAAAGTAGAAATTATTTCACTTTTATAATTGTATTCCCAGGCACTAAACCACACTTCCTGGTGATTGCTAAATGATTGTTTTGTTATGATGCCTCTTTACATATTTTAGTAATAAGTTATATTTTCCTTAAAATTTTATATCTTGTAGAATGTTTTCCTTAAAACCACCCTGTGAGGTCCAGTGCTACAAGTAAAATTATAATTGTCATTTTAAGAGATGAGAAAATTGAAGTTAAATTGAAAATTGAAAGGTTAAATAATGATGGGGAGCAATGAAAAAGGTGCTTAGCTTGTGGTATTTAACTTGAGTTGTGAACTCCGATTCTCATCCCAAATCCTGCCACTGTGTGATTTGGGGCAAATCACTTAACCTTTAGGTGCCTCAGTTTACTCCTCTGTAAAATAAAGGGATTGACTTAAGTGATCTCTAAGGTCCCTTTTGCCTCCAAAAATATACTACCAAGTCATTTGTCCAAAGTGACAGAACTAGTAAAGTGACTAAAGTATTAACTGAGAACCTGGTTTTCTGATAGAGAAGTTCATTGACTATTCTACAACATGACTTCCCATGTAGTATTCTTCTTTATATAATTTCAGAACATTGTCAAATTTGACATGCAGGAGACAGATAATTTCTAACTTAAATGTAGGGAAGGGAGGGAGGAACTAGGTTCATGATTTCATTGAAATAGAGATAAGCTCCCAGATGAGGGAGTTCCTCCTTGTAATTCATAATCTTGAGACTTATATGACCATTGGGTCATTGAATGACCTGTCCAAAGTCCTGCAGCTAATAGTTTTCATAGGCAGGAACTGAACACTTTTTCATGTCTAAGAGACTAGATCTCTATTTATTATACATGTGGCCTTAAGGCAACAAATACAAAAAATTGTATTATTTTTTTTACTTAAAACCCAGTATTAGGGCAGCTAGGTGACTCAATGCATAGAGTGTCAGCCTCAGGGTCAGAAAGACCTGAGTTCAAATGTGACATCAGACACAAAGTTGTGACCTTGGTTAAGTCACTTAAATCCAATGATTTGCAAAAAAAAAAAAAAAAAAACCCAAAAAAACAAAAACAAAAACCAGTATCATAATATAATTTATTTATTTATCAACACTAATAATATAACATAGCAATAATTTTCACTTCTTTACCAGCCTTCTTCTAGTACAATCGCTCTTCTACAAAATAGCATTTCTACTTAAAGATAATGCTAATATGCCTATATCTTCTCTCATTCATGCTAAATATCCTCAGTTACTCTTTTTCTTATATTGGCTGACCTTTCCCATCCCGGGTTACCATACACTCAAACTCCAAGATCTGCAAAGTAACGACTATCCTTCCTCCTCACCATGGTAACAGAACATGTGGTGAGAAATCAAGAAATTAGTGTGGGAAAAATAGGTTTTATTGCATTCTCCCTGACAATAGTTTTCCATTCTACCACCTTCTGCTACTGACTTCCCCCAGATTTGCAAGCTACCAATCTTCTCAACCCCACTTGCACTATCTAGTGATGGTTATAACTTAACTGAGACCCAGGCAACCTTCACAACTATAATTGGGAGGAAAAAATCAGTCCATTCTGCAGCATATTTACCTCTGGCACTCCAGTAGTTAGCATATATGTTCTATGTCCCTCAATTGACTCTGTGCTCCAAAAAACTAGTTAGTAAGACTTCCACTTCACACACACGCACACACACACACACACACACACACACACACACACACACACACACCACTAAGGTATATTATCGTCCCCTCCAAACCTATCTCTCAGACTTCTCTATTTGTGTCAAAGGCAACGTGATATTGCTCAGGTTCTCATCCTTTTCCTTATAATTGACTTCTCAACTTAATAAAATAGCTCTCTTTAAAGTTACCATATTTATCTTTCATGACCTCTGGAGAATTGAACACAGTTGATCAACTACTCCTTCTGGATCTCTCTCTTCCCTAGATTATCGTTACCTCTCTCTCTCTCTCCCCCTATCTTTCTCAAACTCTCTTTCCCTCCCCTCCCATTTCTCATCAGTCTCTTTGCCAGAGCATAAGCCACATTATTTCTCTTTTCTTTGGCTGTAATGTAAGCCTATGCCTTCTTAGTTTTTTATATTTTTTTATTTCTGATGTAATCTATTTCCATAGGTAAAATATCATCTTGAATCTGAATGATTTCCATTTTTACATATTGACCCATAATCTCTCCTGAACTTCAGTACCACACCATAAATTGATTATGAATATTTCAAACTAGATATTCTATCTAAATCTCAAACTCTGAATGGCCAAAACAAATTCATTATCTTTGAACCATTAATCACCTTTCTTCTAAGCTTTATGATTTTGTCAAGAGTATCATCATCTGGTACATGAATATTATGGAATACTATTGTACTATAGGAAACCATAAATGGTTAGAATCTAGAGAAGCATAGAATGAGTTACAGGATCTGATGCTGAGTGAAGGCAGCAGTATGAACAGAACAATGTACAAATTAACAAAAATATTATGAGATCATCAACCCTGATGGATGCAGTTACTCTCAGTAGTTCAGAGAACTAGGAAAACCCTATTAGACCAGCTAGGGACAGTTCTATCCCCATCCAGAGGAAGAAAAATAAAACAAAAAATGCTTCAGAATCGAAAGAACATTACATTCACCTTTTTAAAAAAATGTCTTATGTATTTCTTTCCCTTAATCCTAATTCATCATACTGAAAATAACTATTCTGTAAATATGCTTAACACAAGTGTGTAAATGCACTATTAACTTAAGTATTTGCCACTGAGGAAAAGGGTGGGGAAAGGGAGGGTGGAAGGAAATTTTGGAATTTAGAAATATACATAGGCAATGAATGGATGAATTTTTAAAAAAACTTTCATAACATGTATTTAGAAAAGTAAAACTCAATAAATTTTTAAAAGTTCCATCATCTTTCCAATCAAGTTTACAACCTTGTCGCTATTCTCATTTTCTCACTTTCATTCAATTTACATAATATGAAACTTGCTAAATTTTGTAATTTTTTTACTCTTTTACCTGCCTCCTTCCCTAAACTTTCACATCCATCACTTTAGTTCACTCTTTATCACCTTTATCTGGGCTAATCAATAGCTTACTACTTGTTTCCTTAATTGAAGTCTCTTCTCTCTTCAGCCCATCAACTACATAATTACCAAAGTGATTTTCCAAAAATACAGGAGGGAACAACTTATTCTAAACTGAACTTGTGTCTATTTATTCTTCATACTTATACAAAAAACAACAACATACAGTTATGGATAAGAAAAAATAGTATTAACCATTAAACAGAATTATATAAAAAAGAAGGAATAGATTTATACTGAAAAATTTCTGCTGAGTAAAAATCAGAGATAATTCACTTACTTTTTATATAGAGAGAATCATTGCTCCTTCTGAATATTTGATGCCTTCACTAATTGTTATTTGCTTTATGTTACTTTTATAATAATATCAATTAAAATGACTGTTTTTTCAAAGCACTTCACAAATAATATCTCACTTTAACTCTATACCGAACATATCAGGTAGATGATCTTATAATCCTCAAAGGATCACATAGCAGATAGATAACTGAGATTGAGTTGCTTTTTTCCTTTGAGAGCTAGCCTGCTCTTGGACAGTCATTCCCCAGATTTTCAACCTCTATGCCCTTCTCTGCTATTTATACTGTGTTTGCTTGTCTTCTTTTGGAGGGTAGCCTGATCT